>NC_142009.1:289195599-289470599 GCF_049901735.1 Notechis scutatus
AGAAAAAACTCTCCCAAGAACAGTCTTTAAAGGGAAGAAATTCAGTCCAACCCCAAAGTAAATAGAGATTATAAATAAAAACCACCACAAACCACGCTGCAGCAATTAACGAGATAGGGCAGGATAAGGAACTGCAGACTTCCAAAAGATAATGAAACACACAGTTTGAAGGACGCCAGAATCCAGATAAGCTTTGACAAACAGAGATAATGCACGCTTTGCTTCCAGCAACTTTGCTGTGCGTAGTTTGCCTTTTTAAACAGTTTTGCAGCTAATGAAGGGGATCAGGGCCCTTTCCTCCCACGTAAATCACGTAACTCACATTGTTCCTTTCTCCGTTCCTCCCTGCATGCCCTAGGATGAAGAGGGGGTGGCCCTTCCCCAGTTTCTTACACAGCCACTGGAGCTACACTCCCACTCCCTGTCAGCTGTTCGACCTCTTCTCAGAATCAGATTCCACCAGGGGCATGACACCAACTTTGCTGGTTCTAACCTTTCTTTGAAAATAGCTCTCTTGCAAAGCTCCACTCCCTTCACAAATATCTATTGGGCATCTAGACTTTAGGGAGGCAAGGGGAAATTTCTGATGCGTTGCTGGTCCCACTGCAGGGATGGGGAGTCAGCTGGCAGCCCACGCCGGACCGACTGCCGGACGGGCTTCTCTCGCAGATCCAATGATGACAAAGACACAAAGGCATGTCCTTGGGGGAGAGGAAGCCCCGAGCAAACTTTGCTCCTCTCTTTTATTGTGCAAGTTTAGGGTGGGGTTTAGGGTGTATGAGGAAACATTCCTTTTGGGTACATTTGACCATATAAGGCTATGTATTTGCATAGTTGACCATATAAGGTAACTGACCATATAAGGCATACTGACCATATAAGGTAATACCTATGTTGACCAATCATAGCTTTACACATGTTGTTGGTTGTTTTGTTACCTGGCTGACTATGTTGACCAATCATAGCTTTACATATGTTACCTGGCAGGTATGGTATCATTGGATCATTGGGTGATATCGCAACATCTCCTCTGTTTTTATTTTATTTTAAGGGCTATATACTCACCATCCTCACTATTATGTCCAGTCTAGGTCCTCCGACTCATCCTGTCATAGGTTCATGAGAATTCGTGGTTCCCCTTTAGCAGCATCTTTGGTGAACTCGTTATCAGAGTTATCGGAATCCGAGGAGAATTGTAAGAGGGCCTTTTTCTCTATTAGCGCATTAATTTGTTTTTGTTTTGAGTTTAAATCCGAATCAATTTGGCCAAATTTTCTTTTTAAGGATTTCTAAGAATTTACCTATCACACATGGTCCAATGGTACATACCAATAAGAGAAGGATAAGTGGACCAGCTATAGCAGATAACAATGTTGTTAACCATGGGGAAAGGTTAAATAGTCCTTGATACCAGGTATGTTGTGAAGCTCGTTCCTTTCTCTTTCCTTTAATCTGGTGTCTAGTTCTTTCATGGAGTCTAGGACAACTCCTGAGCTATCAGCATAGAAACAACACTCTTCTTTAAGAGCAGCACATAGTCCCCTTGTTTTAAAAACAAGAGGTCTAGGCCTCTGCGGTTTTGCAAGACCACCTCAGATAAAGAGGTAAGAGAAGTTTGCAAGGCAAGAATGGATTTTTCGACCCTTCTAAGATCTTCATCTATGGTGGCACTTAACTGTGTTATGCTTTTATCATTTACAACCAAAGCTGATATGCCTGTTGCTGCACCTGTAGCACCTAAACCTAGCAGCACAGATAAGGTAAGAGCTGTGACAACTTCTCGTTTAGCTCGTAGGTGGTATTGTTGAGGTTCTAAAATGGAAACAAAATCTTCAGAATCATATACATCAATTTTTGGCAACAGCTGGACCTGAATACAGAATGATTTTTTTGCTAATAATACATCTCCGTGGACACATGCAGTTAAACCTGTAGAGCAAGCCCAAACAGAGTTATTTCCAGGAATAAAAATTGGCCTTGGAGCGTTTTGTGATATTGCCACCAGATGTGGTGAATACCTGGTTGTAACCTTCAATTGAAAGGCCGGTTCTTTCTTTGGGTAGATAAAGTTCACATTTGTGTCTGTGGGTGGCATTAAGGCAGTATTGTGAATAATTAGTAGGTATGTGGCCAAGACAGCAACCTTGACCAGTGATGGCCGTGATAGTGAGAGAGCTATTCCTCCATCGGCAATTATTATCAGAAGTAGAATTGGAAATAGGTTGGGAAGAGCCGATGGCTTCATAAAAGGGGGTTTGAAGACAAGCAAAGCCAACAGTGCTGAGAAATGGAGGAATCTTGAGAGTGATTCAATAATGCGTGAGCAGAAGCAATGAGGATACCAGTGGGTTCTGGGCATTTGTTAGGGGTTTCAAAAATCCAGATTGGATTTGGTTAGCATTAGGTCCTATAGATAGGGATGGGGAAACATGAACATGGCGTTGTATATAGAAGACATTCCCATAATGATATCCAGGCCACCTGGCATAAATGCGACCTCCCACTTTGCCCCAGTGTCCCAAATGTTACTTCGTTTTCCTTCGGCCGTAAAGGAGACAGTCACTGGATTACATTTGGACCATTTGTTTTTGTCTGCCGTACATCGTATATCCTGGGTGGTTCTGGTAAGTGTGATGAGATCATTGTTCAAAGGAGGTGTCCAAGAGATGTAACCAGTTGAAACACAGGACCAGGATTTACAATAGTAATCAGAAATTCCTCCACAGGTGTAAATATGTTCTGCATCAGCAATATGTCCTGGGCATACATACAGGTAATGGTATTTAACAACACTGTGGCTAGGGGTAGGGGCATCAGTGAGACGAGAGTAGGCAATCTTACCTAGAATCATTTCAGCAAAATCAAAATGTAATTTAGGAAAATAGGAAAAATCATAGTGTAGTTAGTTGTGGAGCTGAGTATTTGTCCATAAGCGTCCTTGATTGTCCATGTAATGTTGTAGGGGCGATGAGCGTTGTCATGAGATGATGAAAGTATGACTTCAGGAAGGAAGCAGCAGCAAAGAAGCAAGAGGATCTTCATCCTGGTCAGTGGAGGCGCCTTTTGGAGAGGAAGTGGAGAGTGAGGGGTCACGGTGGTAGGGACGAACACACCTGGCAGGGATCCAGAGTACTCGTTCAGGAGTTGGACAGCGGCGTAGCCTCGTCCCCAGGTGATCAGCTCAGCAGGTCCCTTCCACGCAGGATCAGGCAATTGCCTATAATAAACAAGTGGTCTCGAAGCGGGAACAGGTGGTTTAGTAAAATGTCGAGATGCAGCAGACAGGGGAGGGGTGCCAGTGAGATTGAGGAAGTTAAGTGTATACAGACAAACATTCAAAACATTTTGTAATGCCGGGAGGCTAGGGGGGCCTCTAAGGCCTTTTGACCCCATGTATCGTTGTAATGCCAATTTTAAGGTTTGATTACCTCTTTATGGATAATGGACCAATGATGGCAAAATTCAGAGAATTGAGAGCTGATATAGGCTGGTCCATTATCTGTTTTTAGAATTTTTGGCGATCCCAGCACTACGAAGGTCCGAATACAATGATTAATAACATGCTTTGACGCCTCCCTTTGAGGGGTGGCCATAATAAACCCTGAATAGGTGTCAACAGACACATGAAGGTATTTCCAGGGTGCAAAGGCTGAAATTGCGTGACATCCATTTGCCAGGTGTCACAAGCATCAGTCCCTCTAGGGTTGATACCTTGGGGGTAGTTCTTTGCTTGAAGACTACATGTGGGACATTGTTGTATAATTGCTGTCGCTTCTGCCAAAGAAATGCCAAATTGTTTTACCAGAGCCTTTTTGTTTTGATGAAAGTAACTATGACTTTCCCCTGCAGTTAGAGGGGAAGGTTGGGGTGACTTAACAGTGATAGGAAGTAATTTACAAGCAGCATCAGCTACCTGGTTTCCTTCTGAAAGGAAACCCGAAGCTGCTGGTGACTGCGTATGTGGGCCACGAATAGGGGTGCGCTCTGGATTGAATGAGTGTTTGCAGTTGAAGTAACAGTGTCATTAATGATGGTTGTAGAGAAGGAGACAGATATGCTTCAAAAATATGCAAAACCAATTGGGAGACATATAAACTATCCGTTATGATATTGATTGGTTGAGTGGGAAATGACTCTAAGGCTAAGTTGAAGGCAGCCAATTCAGCTTGCTGTGCTGATGATTGTGGCTTAGTCAATTGTTTGTGCCAGGTAGTTTGATCGAACCAGACACAAGCACCATGAGTTTTAGAGCCATCAGTAAAAACTGTGATGGCTTGAATTAGTGGAAAAGCAACTACTGGAGAGGAAAAGGTAATGGGTACCATTTTTATTAGCTGCAAACGGGGTCAGAAGGGAGATGGCAAGAGATGGGACCAATCCAATTCTCCAGGGCGTCCTGTAAGACATCAGATGTCTGAAAAAGGGGGTCCCATTGAGACAGTTTGAAAGGAACATGTATTGCCTGGAGATCATGGCCGATTAGGGCCTTAGCTCGGTGACGTCCCTTGATACAAAGCAGAGCGAGCTGAAGTGAACCAGAGTGGGTTGAGAAGGTAAAGACAGAGAGTTTTACTCAGAAAAGCGATGGGCTGGTATGGCCCCTCCTTTCTCTAGTATTTTGGTGAAATCAATCTATGTTCTCTGGAAAGGCCAGCCCACTAGGGGTCGCCCTCCCATTTCTTTTTCCTTGCTGCTTTCTTAGAGTTTACTTTTCAAACATCCAGAATTCCCCTCATTGCATTCACAGACACACACATCCTTCTCAATTTGCACACACATCTTTCCTCTTCCAACTCATCTTTCTCTTTTTCCTCAGGTTTCCAATCCTATTCTCTTCTATTTCTAGCAAGGGAATTGATGCCATTACCAGCTCTATTTCCCCTGTAGCTTTCCAGATTGTCACATCAATCCCTTCAGCTAACTCCAGAGGCCTCTTCAAAGCCTCTTTCCTTCCTCCAAACAACACATCCACAAACCATCTCTTTCCTTCCTTCTTCCATTTCCTTCCTCCAAACAACACATCCACAAACCATCTCTACTTCCTTCTTCCACCTTTATCATCAAATCTACATGCAACAAACAATCTTAGCTTCCCACTCCTGTCTTCTCAAGTACACCAGAAATTGTGGAAAAGCAGAACAATAGGGTAGCAAGACATTATTTACATAGTGTTAACACATGGTAGAGTTTTAGCAAAAGATTCCATTAATCAATAATGAGTTTTGTGTTAAGTTGAGACATAAGATCACGGTCCCACAGGTTAGTATGTAATGGAAGAGCCAAGGGTTGGAGGTAGGCAGTCCCGAACGGCTGGGGCAGTTTCCAAAGGCCAATCGTCCGGCCACTCAGCCGTTCGGAGGACACCTACGTCAGAGACCCGAAAAGACTTTGTTACAGATTGTGAATTGTAACAAAGATGTTAGGAACATAGAAGCCATCATTTGCCATTCAGAGAAAAGAATATTATGATTATTAGAAATGTTTTCTAACAAGGCTCTAACATAGGGTGCCTTAAGGCCATATTTGGCAGTGGCAAATTTGAGTTCTTTCATGAGATCCCATTCCATAGGGACATACTGAGGGGCAGGATTTCCCCCTCCTGCCGCTGGGACTTGAAGGATCATGGGGAAGCAAGAAAGATCTTCAGCATTAATCTTCCCATTAGCTAAAGCTTCCTGAAAGGTGTTACGAAGCAAGGGGAGGGGTATTAGAGGGGATGGAGTCAGGTTTTGTAAGGGAAGATTTTGAGGCTGAAAGGCTGTAGGGAGGGGAGGGGGGAGGAGGGGAAGAGGAATGCGAGGAATGTAAGGCAGGATATAAGGTTTTTGTTGAAGGGGAGGAGGGAGCGGGGGGAGAAGAGGAGATGGGTGAAATTTCTGCTGGAAGAGGAGAGGGGGAATTAAGGGGGAGGAATGAGAGGAACGTAAGGTTTTTGTTGAAGGGGAGAAGGGAGGGGGAGGGGGAGCATTTGAAGACAAAGAAGAGGTGGGTGAAATTTCTGCTGAAAGAGCAGGGGGAATTAGAAGGCAAAGGAGGAGGAGGGAGAGAATCCTGTTGATTCAAAGTTGAATCAGAAGGATAAAAATGTCGATCGCAGCCATGAGCGCTCTCCAGGTACAGAGAATATGTGGCGCTGCCGAGGAGGTTGATGGATCCATTTCCCAATTTTCTCCCATGTGGAGCGTTTAAGAGTGCCATCCTCGGAGTAGGCTGGGCAATGTTTTTGAAGATAGAGGAGGAAAGATATTATAGCTTTCCTTGAAAGAGGAAAGACTGTCATGCCATTAGTTCTTTGCAGAGCATTGGCCTTCCTGACTAAAAATGAAGTTCATCCACATGCTTGGACAGAACTTTGGAAATTGGAGAGCCCATACTTACAAATGCGCTTTACCGTTGCCCGGTGTTGTAGTACAGGAGTCAGGGCAACGCCTCCCTAGAAAAAGGCGCGTTGTGAAGGGGACGTATCGTAGAAGCGATCACGTCGGGGTCACCAGTTTGATGCGTTGCTGGTCCCACTGCAGGGATGGGGAGTCAGCTGGCAGCCCACGCCCGGACCGACTGCCCGGACGGGCTTCTCTCGCAGATCCAATGATGACAAAGACACAAAGGCATGTCCTTGGGGAGAGGAAGCCCGAGCAAACTTTGCTCCTCTCTTTTATTGTGCAAGTTTAGGGTGGGGTTTAGGGTGTATGAGGAAACATTCCTTTTGGGTACATTTGACCATATAAGGCTATGTATTTGCATAGTTGACCATATAAGGTAACTGACCATATAAGGCATACTGACCATATAAGGTAATACCTATGTTGACCAATCATAGCTTTACACATGTTGTTGGTTGTTTTGTTACCTGGCTGACTATGTTGACCAATCATAGCTTTACATATGTTACCTGGCAGGTATGGTATCATTGGATCATTGGGTGATATCGCAACAAATTTCTGTTTTTTTCGTTCTACTGAAAACTAATTTAAGTTGGCACACTTATTTTGGAAGTTACAGTATTTCTATTTTTAGCTGACACACTTATCTTGGAAGTTACAATATTTTATACATTCTAGATTTTCCTTTGTGGGAAGTACTATTCATTCGATAATCTCAACTTAACTTTAATTGCTCCTTTTGGGGGAGGGTATGCCTCAATACATCAAAACAAACAGAATATACATCATATAAAAAAACAGAAGAATCCAGTTCTGTGGGTGGGCGTGGCTTGGTAGTCATGTGACTGGGTGGACATGGCTTGGTGGTCATGTTATTGGCTGGGCATGGCCAACACACTATCACTCACATTGAGGCACGCATCTCCTCGCCTGGCCTCTCATGACTGTGGGGATGCTGCAACAGTTGTAAGTGTGAAAAATGGTCATAAGTCACTTTTTTCAGTGCCATTGTAACTTTGAATGGTCACTGCATACAAGCAAAGTACCAACAAAGGAGGGAAAAAAACCTCCAGAGAAGTTCCTGAGACAGGAAGTCTTGTCCTGCCAAGAATGTAATAAGGGTAAACGGAGAGGCAGTCTCTGTAAGCAATGCCAGAATGTTTCCTTCCTGCCTTCCTTACAGGATTAGGCCAGTAATTTCTTCTAACAACCAGTTCTCTGAACTGCTTAGAATGTTAACAACCGGTTCTAGAGAATAGGTGCGAACTGGTAGAATCCCACCCCTGTATAAACTCCATATATCTGTAATATTTGTATCTTTCTCTTTTGCAAGCTTATGGAAAGGTGAACTGTATATGCCACTTTGACAGAGATTCTACTTGACTTTCAATCTTTGGCTTAAAAAGTGGGCAACATATGGACCCGAAGTTGCATGAAGTTGCCCAGAAATTGAACTGACAAATCTTGGCAATAAACTGCTAAAAATGTGCATTTTCTCATCTTTAGCTAAAAAATAAAAATAAAAACCCAACTAGGAAAGGTTATATGTTTTGTTTAACTCAACAGAAAGGAAAATTAAATCCACATATCAAAAAATAAATAACAACAAAACCAGAAAAATCCAGCTCTATTAATTTTGATATTACCAGGCCATTACTGATTTCAACTCAGCTGCCCAATATTTGCGCACATACATGTGCATATAGATATAGACATGTGTATTACATATATGTAACATTCAACTCTGTATTCCCATCCCTGGTAACTCAAACAGTGCTGACACTGCCCTCTTGCAGTGCCTGCCGGTTATGGGGGCTGGATGGGAGGCTGAATCCTGGCAAGACTGAATGGCTTTGGGTATATGGAGCTTTGAGATCTGGAACACCAACATCTTTAGTTTTCAATGGGGTGCCACTGCCTCAGATAGACCAGTGTGCAACTTTATTTTTCCTAGCTACACATTTTTTGAACATCTTTCTTCCCCACTCCTCCAAAAGTATACATTAGAAAAGGTTTGTTTATCAACATGGAAAGAGGGCCCTTTAAAAAGGATGACACTGATGAACTACATGGAAAAGGAAATAAGAGCATTTCTTGAATTCTTTATTTTTCCAATTCTTCAGGCATCTAGTTTTATTGTACACTGCCTGGAGTCCCTCTTTGAGAGAGATGGGTGCTTCAGAAATATGAAAAGTGAATAAATAAAATCTTATCTCCTATTTTTCTTTTGAAAAGTACTGTATGAATTTCCCATTTCGCTTATCTTATGGATTATATTTGATTTAGATCTCTAGTCTCTTGTAAATGATTTTTTTCTCCCATTTTTAAATCACAGCAATAAATTTGGAAGATCTACTAGGCTTGTCACCCAGAGGCATTCAGGATTGAATAAGAAATTGAACCTGATTTTCTCAAGTCCAATATTCCTAACCTGTTTTTCTCACACTAGTGAATCTTAGAAGTTGGACTTCAATTCCTGGAATTTTCTACCACTATGATCAATGGTTCAATGCCTTAACTATTCCCTTCCATTGCAAATAAAACAACAGCAAAGTAAACTATTTCTAAGCCTGAAAATCCACTTGGAGGATGAACTGGGAATTTGTTGTAGACATTATTAAGAATGAGCCTGGAACTTAGCATGGACATTCACAGAGTGGAAGGAAGAGTTGCCAATAACAATGCATATATATGTAACTGTGACATTTGTAGGAAGACATCATCATGAGCTTATTGTCATTTTGATGACTTTTTTCTTTGTTATGGATGCCATATAATATTCTACTTCAAACCTGCATGACCAGATTTTTCAGGGTACTTTCCCAAAAGCAGAAGGATTTGCTGGGTTGAATGCCACAGGCTCACTGCTCTGAAAGCAGTTGATCGGTCTTTACTTTTAAAATCATGGTAATATTGCTGAAAACTAAAAAAAAAAAAAAAAAGTTGGTGAAACTTTAGTAAGCCGGTTAGCATTTGCTACTTGAAACCATGTTTATGAACATAATAGGTAAAACATGCATGAATTTAGCTTTCCCCAGTTTTAATCATTCTTTACTCTTTATAAATGATTATCTGAAAAATACATCAAAATGATCTCAACTATTATTTATAGCATCTGACCACGTTAAAAAGGTTTTCTTTGTTCAATACTTTGACTAATTCTTAGTTTCAAACTTTGACTATAATAAACATCAGATTCTGTTTATGTTTGCTATAAACTTGTCAGCCCTCAATAAACAGATGTACCCCACTGGCTAGCTTTGCTGTCAAAGAACTGCCAAAGTGTACACCAGCTCTTAAATTAAACGCTATCGAACCCAGAGTGGTTCAGCTATAAAAGTCCTATTTGGAACAACTCAACCAACACTTAGCTTTGCTACTGAGGATGGATATTATGTCATCAGCATCTACTGAAAAGTTCTAAAGGAATTTTACAAATTGTCTGCCTCACTTTAACAGAAAGCTAATGTGACCTTTAGTACGCTGTTAGACACAGCCTGACTCTAGTAAGTCTCAATTAAATTTTATGTTTTGTGGCTCCCATTTTCTTGTAATACATGGACAAAGTTCAAGGGATGACTCCTACTTTGAAGATTTAAATTCCCTAATGAGAGAATTTATTTTTACTTACTCTTTGGAGGTTTTGTTTTTGAACTGGTCAGCACAAGTTGAGGAGAAAAAGACTTTGCAAACTCACAGTAAGATTTTTGTATTTTCTAAACTTTCCCCCCCCTTTTTCCCTGAAGATTTTAGACATTTAATTATGGCACTAATGTCCCCATTTTCTATGATAGATATTTCAGGCTGCTTCATCTATCCAGGGTAGATGCGTTAGTGGAAACATTGGGAATTGTAGTGCAAAACACCTAGAGAACATTATTTGCAAGCCTAACTACTTTTTTCCCCTGACTCAGGCTTTTTAACTTGTTTATGTCCCGCTTTCAAGATCTCCAGAATTCTTTAAATTCCTTTGATTTACCCAAGCCATTTGGGCATTCAGAAGCCACAATACGGTACTGAATGTTGAGGTATTTGTATACCAAATCTGCCTTGGCTAAGAGATGTCAAAAGAACTATTTGGTAGTTTTTTGAAATGATAGATAATTTTCTGAAAGTTAAGATAGGGGAAAATACATATGTGTGCTAAACGTATGAATAGTGCATTAAGAATTCCACTGGAGTAAAAGATATTATTCTACTCTTTCTCCCATGATTTTTACTTACACAGCCAGAGCAACAAACTGGACACTATTAGATACATGAGAGTGATGTTTCTTGGGATTCAGCAATTGCTTAGAAGGCTTTCGCCCAGCTCATTCCTTCCCCCGGTTCTTGCATTTCTGCATTACAAAACTTCATTCTCTTTGGTTCTATGATACCAACCTGATATTTCTCATATTTAGCTTGTCCCTTTGCTATAGCTTAATATTCTTCTAGTGTAAAATTCTTCTGCCACCTGGTCTCCGCTTAAACGCCAATGCAGTATGTAGTTAAAAATTATGGATTAGGAATTAGGGAGGCTCATGTTCTAATTCATTCTCAGCCATGCTCATTCATCTCTCTCAGTCATTTTCTCTCACTGCAGGATTCTCACAGTATTGTTGTTGTGAGGAAAAATAGGGCAAACACCATGTACTTTGTTTGAGCTTCTGAACAAACAATCAAATAATTACTGCAAATACATAACTGGTGGCCCTACATATATTGTTTGATTTAGAAGAAATGGACTTTTTCCTGTGTTGCAAGGGTATACATTTGACTAAAGAAGAGGCAGCAAATTTTTAGCACTTTTTATTTCTTTGGTAGCTAATATAATTATTGAAAACTATGATTTAAAAGTGAACCAATAATATAAAGCAAATGACATGTGGAAGGATACATACCTTCAAATGTTACTAGTAATAAAAATACCAAGAAACAAAAAGTGTTACGTATTTAAAAATCAGCCATTCCAATTTGGATGCCCAATGTGTGTCTCCCAGGGGGCACAGCAATGATGGTGAGAGGAATTCAGTAAAGCCCCTAGCTCTCGGTTTGCCAATGCCTGAATGAAAGAGGAGCCACAAACAGGATATTCAACATACTGTAATATATTCCAAAGCAATATTCACTCAGTGCTAGAAATCACTATCTATTGCTGGATTATTTTTCCACTAATGCTCATCCTTTTTGGTTAGCTTTGACTCGATGATATCAATTAATTAGAACCCATTTAAAGGACTTCAGAGCTATTTTAATGGTCCTGTTTGTGCACCCCATCCAAATGGTAAATGTTTCTGCAACTGAAATGCTTTTATTTTAACAACAACATCATCCCACTGTTTCTTTTTCTTCTCTGAAGGCAGGTGCCCACCTGCTTGTTGCAATGGGGCATGCCACATCTGTGACCTTTTGTGCTGGTCTGTATGACTAAAAGCAGGTTAGCTATGAAGGAAAATCACCTCGCATTATGGGAATCCTGTGGAGCATGGTCAAGATAGTGCCATGTGTTAGCAGTTGTCTGGATTTCTTGCCTTAATTGTCTCTTTCTATGAAACAAAAATGTTGATATTTCTCTTAAATGGCAAAGGGTTGCTTATTACTTTACATTTTGTACTCGGATAAAGTTAGCCAAATATAATATTGGGTACATAGTAAGTCAGCTTTGAAGTGCACATCTGTGTAGAAATGGCCACTTTTTTTCTTCAAAACATGCATAGCTCACTTGTGGGAAAGGTCTAGATGTATTTTTAATACTGTTTTTGTACCTGTCTGACATAACAAAGGCAAGATCACACGGCTGTTTCATTTTTTTCCCAATGCATTCTGGCATGCCAAATCATCACGGGAGGAAAAAATGCTTTTATTTTATTTTTGAAAAAGGAAAAAAAAAATAAGCTGCTTTTGAACATACTTCAATGGCTCTGAAGACCAGTAGGTAAGCCAAGGGACATTCTCGAGTCCCAAAAGTATTTTTCTGACCAATCTCTTCTTAATCTATCAGTCTAAAGCAGAAATAAATGTTATTACAGATTCTGCTGTACATTCCTAGCCCATGATTCTGTGCTCTCCTTATCATATACTACAATTTCAACTCAACAAAATTAAATAAAACAGAGACTTCTTTCTACATGCCCCTAATGTTGAAATCCTGTTTCAGATAAAGTAACTCAATATGAAAGATAGCTATTCACCATGTTTAAATTATTGACTATTGTTTGTCATTGAACAACATATTTACATTTCTTAAATGTCTCCAATAAACTAGCTAAACAGGCTTCCAAAAGCAATTAATTCCACAGAAAAGATCCCACTTATTTTTCTGAGTTTAAAATTTTCAAATATGGCAAGTTTTTACAATAGCAGAAATACAGAAAAAGAACAATTTTGTACTCTAAATCCAGGAAAAAAGGCTGCAATCCTTGAATTGCTCAGCATTTTTTTTAAAGGAAACTATTTCCTTTTCTGTAGAGAAAATAACCCAGTGTTCTTTCTCTCCCTAAACTGAAGAAGATGAGAATCTGAAAACAAAAACAAAATTCTTCATGCTTTTTTCCTGTCAACATTATGGCCCGCCAGTCATTGATTGTGAGATTTCTAAGCAGCTCCCATACAGGCTAACATCAGCACAAAAGTTTTCATTTATTATTTGGCAGTGGCTAAGCCTGCGAAAGGACTTGCAGAGAGACTCATTAGAAAGGCCCATGTCTGCTTGTGTTAAAAAATGTAAGTGTTACAGTCACTAATCTTTGGTGATGACAGAGCAAAGTCTAGAAGCAGATGCTATTCAAATGGCTATTGTCCTCTTCTTCCATACCAAGATTTAGTAAGTTGTTTTTTTATTGTTTTAAGAACTACCTGCTATTGCCAGTATGAAAAAGACCATGCCTGCCTGAATTTTTTTTTTCAGATTAGCAGATCACAGCAGCAGAAAGAATAATATTTGATGTCTTGAATAAATGCATGCAAGCAATTGAGACAGGTTGTTGAAAAAGATTGAGGATTGAAAGGCAGTATCAGACCTCCTGAATGTCTGATTTAGATAAATTCAGAAGTTTAGAACATCATGGTTTGTTCAAAAATGGAACTAGAAGCATCTGTTCTCCATCCCTGTTTCTTTGTTTTATCCAAGGGTTCATGAGACATCAGAGAGAGAAGGATGCATATAGACATTTTGGTACAATGTCACTAGCCTTGAAGGAAATAGTAATATGCCATTACTGAAATGGCCAGAACATTATACTGCCTAGCAACAAATCTCTTTGACGGATAAGGTTGAGAGGAGGAATATCTATGCCCTTCCAGTTGGTATTGGAGGATACCAATTATCTTTATTTTTCAGTCTGAGTTCAGACTTGATTTTAAACAGAATCAATTCTGGATGCTTTATGGATCATCTCCTCTAAGGAGGAGACCAAAGAGTAATATTCTGCTTACCGTACTTACTTTGATAGTTTTAGAATGCTCTTCTATTGTATGTATGATGTGGCATTCTCATATGCCCTGTACTTGAGTTTATGGTTATTCTCACAGGTGAAAGAGTTCCCCCAGGATAGGAAGTTGCACTGCCTCTACTTATTCTTGATTTGGGAAAATACATCTTTTAAGAGCCTAGGTGAAAGAAAACAGGAAATCCCCATTCCCCAGAATATGCTTTTTTAAAAAAAAATATTGCTAACACTCCATGACTGATCAAAGTATGAACAATTGGACAATGAAATAAAGTGTACAAACAGGCAAACACATTAAAGTTATTGAGCCAGTAGAAAATGATCTCAGCATAAAATTTGAAAAGTCCTCTTCTGCTTCAATAATAAGGCCAGAAAATAATGTTGTCCTTATAAATTTTAGGCTATAAGAAAAGGGATGGTTTTAGTCTCCTAATATTCCTTACCTGTGGGGGAAAATTTTTAATATTGGGTGGCTTTAGGCAAGTATAGGCAGGTGCTTAGCATGGCATATTTACTTAAGGGTTAAGGCCCACAATAACAAATAATGGGAGATATTCTCTGTTTGTGACCTTCAATTAGAGTATTTCTGAGCAGTCAAGGAAGGAAGGAAGGGAAGGAAGGAAAGAAGGAAGGAAGGAAGGAAGGAAGGAAGGAAGGAAGGAAGGAAGGAAGGAAGGAAGGAAGGAAGGAAGGAAGGAAGGAAGTGGGGAAGGAAGGAAATCTTACCCAAACTCCTATCAAAAATAGCCCAGCTGTCCAGTTATAATCCTGGAGGAGGATATGGATTGAAATGTAAGCTCTTCTGAAAGAATTGGACCTCTGTCCCAAAATAATCTGATTTACATGAAACAGGTACAGAGATTGGACATAAAACAGGAAGGAACAACTGATAATGAGTGAGTTAGAAGTGCAAAGAAATAGCAATGATGGGAATAAGCCTAATTCTGATCTCATGGTACTCTGGAAGTAGCCTATGGAGACTCATGTAGCTGGAATGAAATAGGAAAAATGGACTCTGGATAATCAAAGTAATAAACAGAATAGCCATGTAAAATCCTTGAAAGATTGTTCTACAATTGTTTATGAAATTAACAAACCCCAGTTCTATTTCCAGGTTAAAATTAACCTTCATGGCAGCACATTCTCAATCTGTTAACAAGAGATTTAGTGTTGTTTCAAAAAAACAATAAACCTATTTCTACAAGAGGTTTTGTAAGATCTTAGATGCACTTCAGAAACCCAAAGTCAGGGATTAGATAGATAGATCTAGCCAGGTGTCTGGTCTTCCCTGTTGTTCAATCTAACATGGCCATGGAGGGCATTTCCCCCAAAATGGAGGCAGTGTAACATCACTAATAGGAACTGAGCAGCTTCCATCTTAAATCATGTCAACAGCTACATTGTCAGTGAAGGATGTTAGATTATACCTAGGACCAACATTATACCTGGAGAAAGGGAAACTTCTGGACAATGTTAAGCTGTTTTATCTGTGGGCTGGGGAAGAGACAAATATAATGTCATAAGGAGATTCATATAAACATGGCTATAAGGACATGTTAAGGACATGTTAAGGGGTGTGTGATAATATGCCCAGAGAATCCAAATATTGGAGCAAATAGTGCTTAAAAGAAATAAATCATTCCTCATGCAACTATCCCTAGCAGCTTTACCTCTACCTTCCAGTTTCTACAGGCTTTGGGTATGAATTCTGAGGCTCTGTCACATTAAATCTGTTTTAATCTTCAAGTTCTGGTATTCTGCAGGCATCCAGCCAAGACTGATTGACTGAAAAGGAAGAAACTCCCTAACTTCCTTTCCCTCTGAATGCCAATTGCCTACCACCCATGGGACTAATTTCAGAAGTTTTTAGGAGACCTCAGCGAGACAGCATGCCTTTCCAGTTTAAGAGCTAGTCAGTTCTGCCAGCATTAAATTTTGCTGTAATTTAGTTGGTTACATTTTAATTTTTCTATCTTAGTTTCTATTGAATGTCTTTAAAAGTTTATAACATCAACACAATACATAATGAATTAAAATAAAGGGGGAGAAGGATCCATGTGAGAGGCTTATCATAGGGTCTATAGAGGAACATCCTGATTTCTCATTATTTGCGAACTATGCTATTGCTTATAACACTGCCAGTTCCGATATAAAACAATTCAGAGAATTAGCACTAGTAGCTGCAACCCTATCAAATCTGCTCAACCTAGATCAGGGATGTCAAACTCAAGGCTCGCGGGCTGGATCCGGCCCGTAGGTTGCTTAGATCTTGCCCACGAGGCCGCCCTGGAAATAGTGAAGGACCGGTCCATGGTGCTTCTGCTAGTGAAAACGGAGCTCAGGAGGGCCACGACTCTTGAAGTCCACACCACTTAAAGTTCCAAGTTTGAAAAACACTTGACCTAGTTTGTGATACATTAAGCAAGAGTCCATCACAATCTAGATACAACCTAGAATTGTGGATTTATAGTCCATCTGATCAAAATCTCAATTAGTGTCATAAAGAAAGAGCTAGAATATTAGTAACAAATGCCTGTCTAGCCTAGTCCTAAATATTTTCAGTAAAGAAATCTCTTACTCTCTAGGTCAGGAATAGGAAATAGTTTTCCTCCAGAAATTGCAGTTTCATTTTATTCTTAAATGTGTTTTGGCTTCTGAGTTCCACTGCTGATGATGGAATGATACTACTAGACCTGTGATGGCGAACCTATGGCACGTGTGCCACAAGTGGCACGCAGAGCCATTTGTGCTGGCACACAAGCCGCAGGTAAACTTACCTCACTGCGCACGCCTCACAGCTGATTATTTTTGTTGTTGGTTTGAGGCCTTTTTTTCGCCTCCCAGAGGCTTGAAAAAAGCCTTTGCAAGGCTTCTCAGGCCAAATTATAGGCCCGTTTTGTCACTTACTGTAATACCGGGCCTATAATTCATCCTGAAAAGCCTTGCAGAGACTTTTTCCAAGCCTCTATGAGGCCAGAAAAGGCCTCAAACCAGTCGAAAAATGAGCTGTGAGGCACTCTGCAGGTAAGGGGGTGGAGGTGGAGGAATTGTGCGCGCATGTGCAGGGGGCGTGGGGGGGCACATTGCATTCTGGGTGCTGGCATGTGAGTCCGGGCGCACTGGTGTACTTGCAATTTTTGGCACAGAAGCCCAAAAAAGTTAGCCACCACTGTACTAGACTGTGTGGGGCTGCGATTTTAGGCCCCTTCTTCTTGATTTTGGAAGCGGTTCATTTTTTTTCCTTTTACACAGAACATATATTTTATTACTCTAGAGACTGAACACAGCTATTTTAAGTTTCAATCTATGAAAAGCGGGGTGGGAAGTAAGAAAGAGGGGATCATGCTGCAAAGTTTGACAGTGTATTTTTGGGGGTGGGAGCTTTAGAGACTGCAAAAATGGGAGCCCGCAGATTGCTTCCCTCCTGCTCCAGATAATTGGTGTCACTTTGGAACTGCACATACTTTTCTCCTTATGATATGATAAGGCTGTTTCCAGTCATGAGAAATAATGTCCTAATAATCCAAAAAAAAAGTTGTTGTTAATTGCCTGGAAGCATCTGTTACTACTCTTGAAACAATAGGGGAACTGACCTCTAAATTAAGCATAAATTTCAAGGAATCTTTTCCTATTTTTCTTTTGTTTAAACGTGACATCAAGTTACTTCCTGTGATGTCAGTAAAATGTCAAATTATCACAGTCTTTCTCACAATTAAAATACAAAAGATGGTTTCACCGTCCTACATATGCCCACTTCAGTGGTGGGATGCAATTTTTTTTACTACCGGTTCTGTGGGTGTGGCTTGGTGGGCATGGCTTGGTGGGTGTGGCAGGGGAATACTGTAAAATCTCCATTCCCACCCCACTCCAGGGGGAAGGTTACTGCAAAAATTCCCATTCTCTCCCCATCCCACTAACCTGCTTTCCAGCTCCATTCTCCTGTAAAGGGCAACAAAAGACCCAGCCGATCAGCTGGGACTTGGGAGGCAGAGAATAGATGGGGGGGGGGGCAGTCAGAGGTGATATTTGCCAGTTCTCCGAACTACTCAAAATTTCCGCTACCGGTTCTCCAGAACTGGTCAGAACCTGCTGAATACCAGCTCTGGCCCACTTTCTTAGTTCCTTAGCATTACTGCAAGGAGTATTTGTAATATATAAAGGTTGCCATTCAGTAATAATTAATAAAACCATACCCTTTTCAGTTTAATAAAGAAATATTGTAAACACTTCAGCCCCAGTCATGTAAGCCTTTACACATCATAAAGTTTAACATACCAGAAGCATCTTTAATATACCAATTGGTTAAAAATATTCTAACTGCAATGAACAACCCAGTATGTTTTCTTTACCTTAGAACTCTAGTTCAGAATGAAAAAAGGTACAGATGTGAAATGAATGAAATGCAGTGCAATCACATTTTTAAACAAGTAAAATCATAAAGTTATAATGTATGGTGGTATTCCTACCCTTCCGTCCGGAATATAGTTTTAAAACTGTCTCCAAGGCTCTTGTACCCAGAGGGATCAGATTTTCCTCTTTGAATTTGGAACCTATGAAAGCAGTGAATGAAAAGTTAGAAGCTATAAAAGGTTTTATAAATATACATTTTACAAGAGTTTTCTGGATGTTATGCTCATATTTTATCTCTTACTTCCTTCTTGAATGTTAAATTATACATTGTTTCAGATAAGTTTTAGGGATGTAAAAGAGATCTGCCATGAATTTCTTTCAAGTGAAATAACATAATCTACCAACACAGGCTCTATTACAGCATAAACAGGAATAGACCTTATAGAACACACAAATTATTGCCTTGAATATTGTCTAAAGTATTTCCTAAATACTCCCTTAAAATATTTCCTTAAAGTATCTATATTGGGGCAGCGACAAACCAACAAACCCTGATACGGAAGGATACATCTAAAAAAAAACCTGAACAAACACTCTCTATGGGGAACAGTGGTATACAAATGTATGTGGCCATGTAAATTATACTAAATAGAGCCGTGGTGATGCAGTGGTTAGAATGCAGTACTACAGGCTACTTCAGCTGACTGCCACTGACAGCAATTGGGCAGTTTGAGTCTCACTGGTCAAGGTTGACTTAGCCTTTCATCCTTCCGAGGTCGGTAAAATAAGGAGCCAGATTGTTGGGGGCAATATGCTGATACTATAAACTGCTTAGAGAGGGCTGTAAAGCAATACAAAGTGGTATATAAGTTGAAGTGCTATTGCTGTTGCTAAATAAATACATATTATTTTGACCAAAGAACACAATCAGTCCATGCAGAACCTGTAGTCCAATTCAACAGGAAGTTTCCAAGATCACTTTACAATTTGTAAAGAATATGGTAGTACATTATGTTCACAGAATTAAACTGAAATACAGCTCAAATTTTTAGTCTCACAATATTTAAACATCTCTTATGTTGGCTCTTTCAAGTTTGTACAGTACTACAGTATTACTAGATAACAACAGATTTTACATGAAACAGAAGTCTTAGGGCAGTGAACTTTTCCTGTATTCCAGTTTTGCTAAAACATAAACTTCAACACTTCAAATATGCAGTCCTTTTACTAGCTCTAAATCCTTTTACTAGCTCTAAATTGGGATGGTCTATATCAGGCGTGTCAAACTCATGTTGTCACAGCTGAATCATGTGACATATTGGACTTTTTTCCCCTTCGTAAAACCGGGGGTGGGCATGGCCAGTACGTGATGCATCCAGCCCACAGGCGGGAGTTTGACAGCCCTGGTTTATATTCATTCCTCCCTTTAATTCTAATATACATTTTGATATATTATATTGTTTCAGTACAATGATATTTGAGCAGTATTAATTTATTAACATTCTATTGTTTATATGACTTGGGATATTGAAAATAAAAAAGACAAAGAAATATATTGTTTATACACTAATTACAATTAGAATTATCTATTAATTATAATTTATGATATCAATATCATGAGAAAGTGATATATGTTTACAGCAGTGAGAATAAATGTTGCTCAATATTGGAAGAAAATATCTGGCTGAGAACTTAGACTTGGAGAATATGAACCAATGACAAAGCTAACAGTAAACAATAAAAGTTTAATCAAATTTAAAAAAATAATGGCTCCCACACATACAATATATCACATAGCAAGGCAAATATAACCACTTAAAATTCAGCTTCTAAGTAGGCTTAAATGTCTTCCATTGGGAAAAATAGTAAATAGGAATATCTTTTAAATTGGTATTCCTTTTAAATATTTTTTTGTGATTTAATTTTTGATAAATTCATTTCGCTGATCTATTTTTTCCTATATAGACATTTTTTCCTTTCTATTCAGTCCAGTGGTGGGATTCAAATTTTTTGACTACCTGTTCTGTGGGCGTGGCTTGGTGGGCGTGGCAGGGGAAGGATACTGTAAAATCTCTAGTCAGAGGTATTTCCTGGTTCTCCGAACTACTCAAAAGTTCTGCTTCTGGTTCTCCAGAACTGGTCAGAACCTGCTGAATACCCCCTCTGATTCAATCATGTCCAATTGTCAGAAACTGCCTGGACAAGTTTTCTTGGTGAGGTTTTTCAGAGGTGGTTTGCCATTATCTCTTTTCTAGGATTAAAAAAAAATGATTAACCAAGATCATCCAGCTGGCTTTGTGCGTAAGGCAGGACTAGAACTGCCAGTCTCCCAGTTTCTAGCCTCATGTCTTAACCACTACACCAAAGTGCATGTACACACACACACACACACACACACACACACACACACACACACAAAGCAATTATATAATAAAGACTT
Source organism: Notechis scutatus (assembly GCF_049901735.1). Classification (NCBI taxonomy): domain Eukaryota; kingdom Metazoa; phylum Chordata; class Lepidosauria; order Squamata; family Elapidae; genus Notechis; species Notechis scutatus. The sequence continues at coordinate 289,216,203 of NC_142009.1, forward strand.
TAATGCTTAGCAACCATCTCAAAATTAAAATGGTACAGTTTATTTCTTTCCAATATTATACTCAATTTTCTATATTTTTGGTAACCTAACTGGATAAGGAAAAAGAGGCTGAATATTCAAAATGAACAGCATTTTTAAAAAGCTATTGATCAATATGATTTTACCAAATATCAATTCATTGAGATCCCTTAGTGCATCATGTATGGATAATGAATATTGAATCAAACTGATTTGGCTCAATTCAGCCACACTGTGGGTTGAGGCAGAGACAAGAATCCCAAGATATGAATCAGTAGTTTGAAATCCTTCAGAAAAACAGATACGTCTGTACACAAAGCTTATATATACTATAGATTTTATTGCCTACAAAATGCTTTGCAAGGGGATATGTAAACGGTGGAGAGAATAGTGTAATGAATATCAACTTTACCTTCAAAGCTCAAAGAGTGATTCATCAGAAGCTCTTCTATAACCACATTTTATGAGAGGAGGGCTAAATTTTGCCTTTTACTGTGTCATCTAATTATGTCTCAGAATAAAAAAGTCGTAGGCATTCTTTTCTGAAAAAAAAAAATCTAAATTACGGCACCTATATCTCTGAAACTGGACAACCTTTATCTATTCAAACAGGTTTCTGTGCCTGAAAATTCTGTCCCATTTTGTTAAAACAGTAAAAATGTGAATCCATTTGTATATTTCACCTGTTGATAAATGTGTTTCCAAGATTTTGCTTTGATAGAGCCACCAAATCTGGTCTGTAAAAATCTATAGCAGTTGATTGCTAGATGGATGCAAAGAATTAGAGAATTCTGTATTTTGTTGTTGATAAGCAGCGGTTATAAAATTTGAAATTCCAATCTCCTAAAATCAAGCCTGAACCAAATTTTATAATGGTTGATGTTCCTATTACTTCCAGCTCCATATCATATTTTAGGGCACACACCGAACTCTGTAAAGAAGGTATGTTATACTCTTCTGTGTCATGAAAAGTACAATTTTAATGTATTTTCACTGGAAGTATCAAATGTCAGAGTATATTCACGAACTGGAATAAAGCATGGTAACAAGGTCAGCCAATGAATAGGCATAGCAACTAAGTCAGCCAATGAGGACTGTTTGGAAACTGAAACTAAAAGAAACTGAAACTAGAAGTAGCCTAGTTGTGGCTCTACATATTAAGCTCTGCAGCTCTGAAGCTATGTTAAGCTCTAAGCCTGTCTATTGAAAATGAAACTGCTTCTCCCCTCTGCTGTATGTCTTGCTTGCCTGCTGAACTAAAGTGAAACTGATGTCTGTTTCTTGAGCTCCTGAGTTGCTGTTCTGCTCTGAACCTGTAACATGTCTGCTTCTGTTTGAGTTTGCTCCATGTTGGAGAAATCTACAACTGGTATTGCAAAATTTACTCTATGTGTAAATTGTAAAATTTACTTTATGTGTTTATAAAGAAGTTAAATGACGCCTCAGCCATCTTGTCTTTACTTTTCTGGTGCTGAATTTACGCTGCAATATTCTGAATATCAAATATTAGTCAGAGACTTAAGAGAAAAAGTTAAAAAAAGAAGAAGATAACCACAAGACTTTTATTGCAGGATATTGATGGAATCTAAAACTAAACAAACAACCAGAAAAAAATTTAAGCAAATAGAAATGGGGCTTTTGATACCCTTCCACCAGCACTTTTGGTGGGAAGATTTCATAGGATTCCTTATTTACAGAGACTTTGCCCTTGTGGTTCCAGTGAGGGAGAAAATCTTGATCATATTCTCATATGGTTTCCTTTTTATATTGCCCCAACATGTGCTCTTACCTTCCCAATCATCTCTAAATTTTGGGGTCAAACTGTTAATATTGTATGTTCATTACTTTTTAAGAGGGGCTGACTCTGCACTCACATACTAAGGTAGCCAGAAATGTTCACCAAGTCATACAATTGTGCAAAAATTTAAATTACAGAATATTTGTAGCTACGGGCTTAACATTTTACCTAGTTTGGTTATGAAACATCTGCAAGAAAACAACCAAGCTCAGAGACCACGAAACTCAGAGAGCATTGTTAATTAGATATGCTTTTTATAGTGTCATTGTTTTTTTTCTTGTAATCAAAAATTGCCACATTAAATTGCCCTTTTCGTTTACTATATGGTCAAAGACAGTAATATAGATTTGATTTATGACAATTCAATAAGAATATGTAGAAGGCTTATTAGCTTTTTTTCTAGCGTTCAAAATTCAACCAGATTTACAGAGTTTTACCCTTTTGGTTTTCTTATTATTAAAATAAAATCAACATAAATAAATTAAATGGTACGATCTACCTAAACCATTTCTCAGTGTATATACAGATCCAGCCTTGTGTTTTGGACTGCTATTTTCATCCTTCCTAGTCACGATGGACAACAGTCAACGATTACGTAGTTATAATTCAGAACATCTGGAACAATCCAGATCAGGGGAAGATTGATATAAATGACTTTTAATTGCATTAATTTTAATGAAAGAGAGATGCATTAAAATTAATGAGTCATAAAAATATACTAATGATGCTTATTTCTTGTGCCCTTTTTCCTGAGACATAATAAAATACATTTGGCAATTATGAAAGAAAATGCATACTTCACTTGAATGCACTTTCAGTTGGGCCCCTAATAAAAATAGTTCTGGCACATCTGGAATCTTTGTCTATGGTAACTTCTTTTATTAAAGAAAAAAAACTGTTGCCAAGTTGGCAAGGCAGCAAACACTCTTCAGCAGCTTTACACTCCAGTAAGAATTTGTTGCATGACTTTCTTTTTTTTCAAAGAGCTCTTGAGAGGATTAGAAAAATTCACAACCTCCAGTGGCATTGCACTAAGTACAAGAATGTTAATCAACTAGAAATGTGTGTGTGTGTGTATTTGATAAGCCAAAAGTCATATAAGGATTATTATTGATGATTCCCCACTTTCCCCAAAAAGAAGAAGCTGATCAGGTAAGATAATTGAAAAATTACTTCAAATACATCTGGGAGATGTGCAGAACAGAAAGTGGATTGATGTGACTCATGAAATATTGATATACAACGCAATATACATGTGTAAAATAACATAGCAAAGGGACAGATTTTATCATCATACATTCTTTGCAGGCATTTGGTAATATCAAGCACTGAGTACACTTGAGGGGTATGCAAGCTGTCACCAAATATCCAGGCTTTCATTGGCTGAGGATGCCTTTCACACTTACTGAATGATCTACACTTGGCTGGATTTATACAACATGCTTTGTCACGATTTGTGGTCTATGGAATGTAATGGCTGGATTCTCACACCGCTGATACCAAAATCCAATGAACCACTTTATGATTTTGTGGAATCTGTGAACCTAGACAGGATGTGTTGAATTACAAGTAGTCCTCAACTTACAACAGTTGGTTCAAAATTACAACGGCACTGAAAAATTTGACTTATGACTGTTTATCATAGTTATGACCTTCGCAGCATGCCATGATCATGTGATCAAACTTCAACTGCTTGGTAACTGGTTCGTACTTATGACCTTTGCTGGGTCCCAGGGTCGTATGCAATCATCTTTTGCAACCTTTTGATAAGCAAAGTCAGTGGGGAAGCTAGATTCACTTAACAACCAAGTTGCTAACTTATCCACTGCAGTGATTCACTTAACAACTGTGGCAAGAAAAGTCATAAAATAGGGCAAAACTCACTTAACAAATGTCTCAAGAACAGAAATTTTGGGCTCAGTTGTGGTCATAAGTCAAGGACTGCCCGTATAGAATATGATTTTATATTTAAAAAGTGAGAAGCTATCCCAGTGTTCCAGCAGCTTTGTTCATTTTCACTCTGGGCAGTTGCTTCTAAAATGCCATTTCGTTAGCAAATATGATGCAAATATTCCTGCTAAACTGCTGTTTCCCAGCAGGGCACTTAAGGGATTCAGATACAGGAAAATCTGGTAGTATACACTCACTTGGTTATTTGACTAAAGCATGTTTTACATAGCATATAAATCAGGGCACAAAATATGTGACTAAGATGGGAAAAGGAAAGAAACTCAGTAAGCATCCTCTGAGAACTTTTTCCTGAGATGCACAAGCTTATGATTAAGCGAGAACACATTTAAATATGTATTTAAATCTTTATTCTGCAATTATTTATCTTTTTATCTGGAAACACACGCTTATTCCTGAGAAGTCCCATATATCACCGAACTAGTAAATGGCATTTCTGGTAGCACAGAAGGTGCAGCTTATCATACTTTAGCTACCTTGTAATCATTTTTTCCATTCCCCATCACCCTGTGCAAAGTAAATATGCCTAAATCCAATTTTTTGGCAATTCAGACTGAAAAAATGTCTTAAATCAACATTACTTGGTACCAGAAAGTTTATGGCACCCCAAATCTGCAACAGTTGCTAGTACATTTTAAGACTAACAAAGGAGGTGTTTGAAAAAATATCTATAAAGGCAGATGCTTACTTTTCTTAGCCAGAAATTGATTATTTTGTTTGAAATCATAGTTCTGTTCTACAAGTAGAAATATAACTATATGAAAAATAAAAAGGAAGCTATGAGAAACCGACATACTCTTTGATATTTTAATTTAGTTTGGTTTTCTTCCCTGAGGAAGGAAGCAGAAGCTAGATAATGATGGGTAAAAACATCCAGCGAAGGGTAATAAAAAAAGGAGTAATTTTATTATAATAGTCCAGGATACAGATCAGGAGAGAGAGCAAGACAGTGGCACCAGATTCAGGGTTTGAACTGAGATGATAACTTCATTCCTGATAAATTTGTCGGTAAATTAAAATTCAACACAAAATAGTTTGTCACGGAAAGTCATGCTCCTGGATTGGAGCTGAAAGGTAAAAGCAGAAGTAGTATACTCCGTCCAATATTTTAGGAGACCAGGTTGCCCTCATAGACGGTTCTCACCGGAAAAACACTTTCACTCCTGATAATACAGGCAGTCCTCAACTTACGACCACAATTGAGCCCAACATTTCAGTTTATTATTATTACCTTTATTGTCAGAGTACAACATGTGTACAATGAGATTGGCTGAGCCTCCCTTTGTGCACCCCCCAACACAACTCACAGTGAGGACAGAAGTCCCTAACCCGGTCCCAATCTTATTACACTATGTGACCTTGTTGCACAATGTGCCGGCCCCGCAAGTCTATCATACAATGTTGACATGAAGTTATTTTCCATTCAGAAGTCTGACAGCCCACAGGTAGAAACTGTTCTTCAGCCTGTTGGTGCAGCTGGCTATGCTTCTATATCTCCTACTCAATGGTAGGAGAGTGAAGAAGTGCTGACCGGGGTGTGAGTCTTTCATGAGAATTTTCCTCACTCTTCTAAGGCAGCGAGCCCTAGCAAGGTCATCGAGTGGTATCAGGGAACAGCCCATGAGTTGCTAAATGAGACAGTTTTTAAGTGCATTTTGACCCATTTTATGACTTTTCTTGTCACAATTGTTAAGTGAATCACTGCATTTATTAGTAAAGCATTTGACTACTTCTGCTCTGAATTGATGTTCAGAGCAGGAGCAGAAGTAACAATTAGTAATGTTTGCTTGTTCTATCTGATCCGAGTTTAAATCCTTCCTGGGAATCCATTTGACTGTATTGATTTGTATATTGTTTTTGACGTTTGAGTCGTTTAGTTTCCTGAATGAATCAGTTGAGCATTTCTTTCTAATTGATCGGAACAAAAGGTATGGATTTAGTGGTGTGTTCTGGATGAAAGCTGGAAGTATATTGGTATGTATTGCATGTCCTGTGTGGTATGTTTTTTGAATAAGAGCAAGTGGACCTTTAAGTCGGCTTAGGTTGATGATGAGATGGGAGTTGTGATATCTTGAGGATCCAGATGATAAAAATAAAAACTGTTAACTTACTTCAACATCTGGAACAGAATTTGTAGATTGTTTATTTAACTTACCTAGGATAATATGTAAATTGAGAATATATTTCTGCCGTTTATTTGAAGAATGAATCTTTCAGTTCGCTGAAAGATTTACCCTTGACAATATGAATGTCCAAATTCAAAACAAATGGCTAATTATGTTAAGCCCCAGAGCTATAAATTCTGCCAATATGGAGGGTTCTATCTTAGCTGTGGTACTGCAGTGATTTATTTTATTGGGCCTTTGAGTCAGTGATTTGATTCTTGGCAACTGCCTGGACAGGTCCCTGCAATTTTCTTGGCAAGGTTTCTCAAAAGTGGCTTGCCATTGCTTGCTTCCTAGGGCTGAGAAAAAAATGACTGGCCACAGTACAGAATTTGGATTAAACTATTTTATGTTGCTTTGGGAACCTGTATGATTGTACGCATTCTTGTATACTTTTGCACACACAAAAAACTGCATGTGTCAGAAATAGGTTTAAGTTTAGACTTTGCCTAGATATATCAGTTTTCTATATGCAGAAGTGTTATTTTGCTTTACATTGTGCACGCTTGGTGTGGAGAGTCATTTCTGTTTAGAAAATTTATCATACAATTCTCAGAAATGCCGGGTCATGTAATAAAAGAAAGTTATGTGTAACTCTTTTTATTTGGGTCTTTTTTGGTTTATAGCTATGCTGGTTGGGATTTAGAGTAGTTTGAAGCCTAATACATTTGGTGACACCAGAGTAGGAAACAAGACACTGCTAAGGATTGTTTCGCTATAATGATGCATTGGGATAATCTTCTAAAGCAAAGTCAAGTTCAAAATCTCACTCTGGTATCATGCCAAAATATATCCTGGTTTTCTGATCTATGTTAGAAGTTTTTCTTTTTCTATTTTAATCTGAAAGTATAACAGTATTTATTCTGAATTTCTCTCAGCTATATTTTTGAGATTACTGTATTGCTTGAGGTGGCTAAAAATGCTTTTTGTTGCAGTTCTATTGCATTGAACCTTCATCAGTGGTCATATTTTGCAATCACAAAAACAATTCAAATGAGAGAAGTTCCCTCGTGGTGGCTCCCCTTTAGATGTCACTAAGATGCAAAAAGAGAGTTAGTTTGATGTAGTGATTAAGCTATTGGGCTAGAAGCTGGGAGACTGTGAGTTCTAGTTCTACCTTAGGTGCTAGGTGATCTTGGGCCAGTTAATCTTTCTGAGCCTTAGGAAATAAATAAGGCCAAACCACTTCCAAAGTATCCTGCCAAGAAAACTACAGGGGCTTGTCCAAGCAGTCACCAGGAATCCACAATGATTCAAAGGCACCCACAAAAAGAGCAAAAAGAGCCAAAGAGGCTGAAGAACCTCCAGAAAGTAGTGTATAATATGACACACAAAACCAAAACCAAATACAACATTCCTTAGCCACTAAATTAAACTACAAGAATCCATCTTGGGATTCAGACATTTTAGTTCCTAACCCTAACCCATTAGAAAGCGTTCTTCAGTTACAATAACTTTCAAAGAGGGGATTAAGCTGTATGCTAGAAAATAATTAAGACACTTATAATTCTTGGCAACCTCAGACACATAAATTAAACCTGCCTGTTAATATACTTCAATAATTACACTGATTGGAAAAAAACCACCCTAATTTTAGGTGTCTCGTGAAACATACTTTAACATCGGTTCAAAAAAAAAAAAAACTTACAGCAAAGTTCTAGCATAAATTTTGTTGATATTCTAAATGATAGATAATATTTTTCACATGTCATCCATAGGGTGATCATTACCACTATTTTAATCCAAATTTAAAACATCCATCAAGTTGCTTTTTTAATGAGAAAATTAGAATGCTGTTCACCAATTTTACCCTTAATTAAAGGGTTGGTTCTGACACATCACAGTGGTGTGAATGATGTAGGATCAAGCTTTTAAATAATACCACCTTATAACTTATAACGTACTGCCTTGATAGAAGCTATTCTTTTAAATCTTCTTATTCTCTCATACAGTTCAAAATAGAAAGGCTGACCACTTACACTTAACTCATGTACATCATAACTAATTAAAGTTAGCGGGATTAGTAGAGAACTCTATGATAAACATATGATTGCCTGAGGGGAATGATTCCGATGGCAATTAAGTATATCTTCTGAATAAAATTTTCTGCACCTATATGTTCATTAGAGAACTATAAGTCAATTGTTTGCATTTATTCTTGGAGAAAACCTGAAAACCCCAGACTGTCTTGAAGAATGCACATTTTCCAGACTCGTATCAGTCTGAATTCAGGCTTGGTTTGGTGATCAAATAGGCTGTGAATGCCGTTAGGGCAGTGGTGGAATTCTACCAGTTTCCCTCCCGGTTTGGTGATTGCGCACTTCACGCGTGCATGTGTACGCACCTAATGCATGTGCAGCTTTCCAAACACCAGCTGAGGCTCTGCCATGCCAATCAGCTGGGAGGATAAAGAACAGAAAAGCGTAGGGACAGGTGGGAGGGCCGATCTTGTGCTTTTCTCTCCTTTTTCCTCTCAGCTGATCTTTGGAGCTTTTTTCTTACTAGCGGTTCGGCTGAACCAGGCCGAACCAGTAGCATTTCACCACTGCGTTAGGGATGTTCTTTCCTCCTTTAAGAATGTTTTCAAGAATTGCCAGACTTCACAATGTTTCAGATTGATAGCAAGGCATGGAATACACATTTCTATAAGAGGAGATACTTTTTATCATATACTCACAGATACCCAACTTTGCTGCAGATAGAAAAGATGGGTTCCTTTCAAAACATAGCTTCAGGGAGAAGCTATGAGCTACAGCTGGTAAAAGCTACGGATTACCATAATTCCTTAAAGCCTTTGATTACTTTCCACCTTAGGCAGGAATTTCCAAGAAACTAGGAAGTCTTGGAAAGTGGAAGTAGAGGAACAGTTGTTTCATGTAGATGCTACATCTAAATTAAAAACAAAACCAACATTATTATTTCTGTGATGCTGTCTTATAATTTCATTGTGCTATAGTTTTATTTCTCAATACAAGTTTAAAAAAATTAGATAGTCAGCTTTCTTATTTTTATATCTCAGATTGGGAATGAAGATATTATTTTATTTAGCAATTTTTTGTGATCTGTAACCCAAACCCTAACCCTAACAATCCTACTGAACGTCTTTATGGAGATTTTTTGAATGCATACTAGCTCCATCTTGTGATGTAACCAGAACACTGTATTTTCTTTTTGATTTTTAATTAATTTACAACCATCTTACACTGTGATTTAAACAGCTTTGTATTTATTTTCTTCAATATTGAACATTACTTACTTGGTATCTTACATTTTCAAAAACGTTTTTACATTTGGTATTTTCTTCTGAAATGAAGTTGGGTTTTTCTTATCTCTTCTGAGCTTATACAAGGAGAGGACATGGAGAAAGAGTGAAATCCTCTAGCCAAATAGCTCTATACTATATGGCTGGAAGAGGTACAATGACAACTCAGTCTGAGACATGTGAGAAAGAAACTCAAAACTTGATTCTGTTTGAAATAAGATTGCGCAGAGGAAAACTCTGATGCGCTGCCAGGAGTCTTTATTATACCATATAACAATAAAATTGTATTCCTGGATTCCTGTTTCCCTACCTGCGTTACCTCAAAGGACTGACAGCAACAGAGGTTGTGAGAACTCTAATCTTTCAGAAACTGGGATTGGGTGGGGGGGGGTGGATGCCAAGGATAGTGAAAATGTCAAATGTTGCTACCATTAAACAGCACTTCGTAAATCACTGAAAAGGCCCTGTTGTTCCTGTCACTCCGGAGAACTAGATATATCGCAATGTAAGCAAAAGATGTAACCCTGCATTTCAAATCAGTTCTAATGTTTCCATATAGTTTTATCTGTGCATAAAGTTAGTTCCAACACAGAAATCCTTGACAAATTAATTATTATTAGGCATAACTGTGTGCCTAATTATTATTAGGCGTAACTAATTTCTAATACTTTGAAATACAAAACATTAAGCCGAACCAAGCCTTAATCCTACTTTTCTGATTTTTCTTAGACCAATATATCTAGTACTACATCATTTTTACAAAAGACGTTTATTTCCTCTATGCCATACTATTTCCTTTTTAAATAGGCAAACCATTTTGAACCATAAAGTGACATGGACTTGTCATACAGGATGACAGTGAAGTGTGCTTAGATGGAGTGACTAGCCAATATGTATATTTCTCCTGAGTCATTTATTTGAAATGGGCAACTCTCTGTCTGTCTCTCTGTCTGTCTTTCTCTCTGTCTCTTACACACACACTTTATTGTCTGTCTGTCTGTCTGTCTGTCTAACTATCTATCTATCATCTATCTATCTATCTATCTACTCACACACCAGGCAGAAAACAAAAGCAATAAACTTAATATTACAAACTAAGCAGCAGGTTTTAACTAACCATATATACATGAGACAAGAGAACCTGGAATGGATGGAATGCTATTACAATGGTAGATCTCATGACAGGTGGTATATGAAATCTATGAGGAAACTATTTATTTGTTTGTTTGTTTGTTTATTTGTTTATTTATTTATTTGATTTGTCAATTGCTTACAAGATAGTAGGTATAAGTATAAACATGAGTAAGAATACAGGAAATAGGTACGAATAAATGGGGACAATAGGACAGGGACGGGAGGCACAATGGTGCAATTGAGAAGCAACTAGTTACAATGTAATTACAATATACAGAGGTTTCCATCTCAAGTCCAACAGCCAAAGACAGCATACAAGATGGAAAGAAGACTGGCAGGGTCTGGTGAGTGGTCAGAGCCACTGTCCTGGACAAAACTAGAGCATCCTAGAATACATCAGTAAGATGGCACTCAAAGATGAGCTGCTGAGAGATTTCCTGAGGCAGCAAGCAGGTGACATAGGAGGAAGATCAAGCAGAGGAAGTATCCAAGAAAAAGAATGGGATGCTATAGCTGAGGTGGCTAACACTGGGAAATCCTACCAGTGGCTGGAAAGGTCTGGACTAAAAGACAGCATTGAGGCACTGATCATAGCAGCAGAACAGATTCTAAGCACCAGATCCATAGAAGCAGTGTTCTAGCACAGTAGACAGGACCCAATGTGCAGATTGTGCACAGGGACCTCAGAGATACTGTAGAACAACATAAGGTGGCAGGGTATAAGATGCAGGCAGGAACAGCACAACCAGTAGCTGCATTGTGTATGGACTTGAGCAGGGGTGTCAAACTTGCGGCCCACAAGCCGGATACGTCATGTGCTGGCCCCACCCCTGCCCAGTGAAAGGGAAAGAAGTCCCAATATGCTACATGACACTGCAAGTTTGACACCCCTGGACTAGAGTAAATCCAGAAGGGAGATTCCACAGAAAATTGTAGAGAATAACAGAGTTAAGTTCCTGTGGAATTTCAGATCCAGGCGGACAGGTAGGTACTGGTGAATCAACCAAACATTGTGGTAGTAGACATGGACCAGAAGATAACAAAGGTAATGGATGTAGTGGTGCCAAGTGATAACAATGTCAGGAAGAAGGAATATGAGAAACTGCAGAAGTACCAGGACCTGAAAGAGGAACATAACAAGTAAAGAGCAATGTGGTCCCAGTGGTAGTAGGAGCACTTGGAGCTGTAACTCCTAAACTGGGAAACTGGCTCCAACAGATCTCGCCCTCTATCCAGAAGATATTCCAATAATATTACAAGCATCCATTTCTGTATTAGCAGCAGTACATACAGCAATTTATTTTTTTGCTAATATCTGTTTTAAAATAAAATTTTAATAGTTTTAAAATAAAATTTTATGACACTGGGTCCATACATAATTTTTTCCTTTAGATGTATTCAGACCAGATCCATAAAATACCATATCATATCTTTTGTTTGTTAGCATTCTGAATAATTGTATTGAAAAAATAAAATTGATATGTCTAGCTCCAATATGTTCAGTCAAACTACAAACAGCTCTATTAAGCTCTAGTAAAGTGTAAAATAAAATAATTGTTAAAAACCTATTCTAATCTATCAGCCATGCTCCAAAACGATATGTGTATGGCTTTCTTTCTTTTTGGAAGAGAGACCTTTTAAAGACTTGCCTTCAGAAAAGTAGAAATAAAAAAAGCTTATTTAAAGTGAGGAATGGATTACTTTCCAGCAGCCCTGGTGATCTGCTCAGGAGGATTGGGGTATCTTCCAAGGCAGATTGGGAGAATGCACCGGAAAGAAAGGAAAAGTTAAAACAAAATACTACATTATGCAAGCAGAAATCTGGTTGCACAACTTTACATGTAGCCTTATGAGCAATCCAGTATGTATCTGTTCTAAGACTACAGTCCCAAAAATACAACATGTATTTAAATGTACTGAGATTAAAATTCTATTTAAGAATAATGTGCCACTTACAAGGATGTTGTCAAGCCATCCTGCAATTCTTTTCATGAACTCACTAGCCAAGTAATTGCAAAAATTACTACTCGTTATAAATTGAAGAATAGAAAAACATATGGAAACATGCACATTAGATGTTTACCAGAACTTGTAAATATTTATTGAAATCTGGATCTTCATGCCACTCCTCTTCTGCCTATTCCACTCCACCCCAGACACACACAGGATACATACAGTACAAAGATTAGTTTGTGAAATCTAGTAACATTTGGCTTTTTTTTTTTACCACTAAGTTATAAACATATGAAAACAGGCTTAATTTTAAAATGTAAGCACCAGGAGACCCATAACAAGAAATGTGTTAACTGGCACCTTAATGAAACCGCATACCGTCTCTGTTGAGGGAAGCTAAAGGTGGAAAGATAGTGTTGCAAAAGGAAAGCTGCTGCTTTAACTATGAGCGTGAGATGGTAAAGAAATAATAATAATGATTTTTTTTTAAAAAAAGCTGAATTTAACTGGTGTATAAAGCAATATGCAAATCATCCATTGTAACGAGTCATAACAATGATTTGCACTCTTCCAAGTTTTTATTTTATGTCCTTCTGTTTTTCCTTAAAGACAGGAGGACAAAGACTGGAAAGTTTGAGTGATATGGATCATGGCTCCACTGCTATGTCTGGAATTTTCTTATAAATATTGTAGTGCTCTGAGGTTCACAGACCTGACTAAAACAGCAGGCACAATCTCATTTGTACGTTTATAGTTGTAGTGGGATTTGCAAGAGTTAACACAATTTTCCATTACATTTCTTACTGGGTGCAAGAGAAAAAAGAAGCCTTTTCCCCCTTTTGTTTCATTACCATCCAAATTGCTGTTTAAATTTAAAGGGAAACAGTTTTGAGGTTGAATAAAACTGCGCAATGCTTTCTGCTGATATTTTAAAATGGTAAGACTACACGATTTTTGTGGAAGGGAAAAATATTCTAGCCAAATCATCACACAGTCAATAATGTATGAAAGATCTGTTTTGCAAAGGTAAACAGATTTACTATCTGTTTTGTGCGAAGAGCAAACTAACTAAAGAACTGATTTTTATATTTAAAAAAAAAAAAGATCAAACAAAATCTCAAGGCATTGTTTACAATATTTATTATTTCTTTGCATATTATTTTAGCTACCAAACACAACAGCTTTGTGTTTTTTCCTTTGTCAGAATCACAAGACATTAAAAGTATTGAAAATACTGCTCAATGATATTCATCTATTCTTCTGTCTATTCCATTATTCCCTTCCATGAAGTTAAGAGTGGATTTCCATGAATTCATGTTTGTGGTTGTACCTTATTCATGGTTGCACCCTAACTGTGGGTTTTCTAGATATGTTGAGCTTACTGTTTCTTAATTCCTAGTCAGAATATGTTTCATTCCTCCTCATGCTATTAATAACATAGAGTATTTAATATACTCTCACAGTGTCCAAATGTTACCCTAGAATTCATGAGTGATTTATTCAGTACATTTAAAGTAATTAGTGGACAATTAAGCCAAGTCACTTTAAAAAAAAAAAAAGCTTCTGCATACTGGATCATTTTAACTGAAGTACGGATGCATCTTGCACACCTGAATTTCACTTTCACATATGGTTAAGAGAAATCTTGGATTCCAAGATTTGGTCAATTTAAGGAGGTTGATTCCAAATCTTGATTTTATTACCTTAGATGCTTAGATAATATGAAGTAGTCAGTTGTTATTATTAGATCAAATGTTTTTCTGTGCCTGACTTCTTTAAAAAATAAAGCCAACTTGAATTCTGCTGACACAGTAGTCTTAACTGGTGCCAATTCAGAGGTTGTACCCAAGAGCTAAGGACATATTATCCAGATGAAACACTGCGTGCAAATTGTTTATATTTGTATACACACAATATACAAGCAGCATCAATCCTTATATTAGGCACAGTATACCAATCGAGATTAAGAACTGAACTTAAATGTATCATAAGAAAACAAGAAAATGCTGAAAAAAGTTATCAAAAAGATTAAAAATAAATCATTTTTATATGATCTTCATACTGACAAAATAAAAAAACCTATAGCAACAAAATTCATTAGCTTCTGATAGAAAATATACTAATCCCGTAAGTATAATCTTGCTCAGGCGTTGACAATTTTTCTTAAAAAGTTAAACAAAATTCAAAACATATGGTATCTTTGTGCTGAATTTGATGACTGTAGCACATAGCATATCATGTAACAAACTATAACTACCATCACTTTACACACATGCATTTTACAGTTATTTTTAATTGTGACTGTTTTATGCATTTTATGGATTGTTTTATGCATTTTATGCCACCCAGAGTCGCTTTCATGTAAGATAGGTGGCTATACAAATATGATATAAAAATATTTAAATACTAAATATTATAGTTATGCTTCATTGATTCAATTACACATTTCTCACCTTAACTAAATGCAAATCTGGCATGTTTATTGCTCTTACACAGCACATTGTACAGGTGTGTCATAGTGCAGCATAAAGTTAGAGTGAAATTCTAAATTCATCATGGATTTATTTTTTTAAGAATGGGTAGGCACAAGTCTTTAAGGATTAATTTCGTGCTCTAAGTTAAACTTCTCTCTCACGATAGGGCCACTGTTGCCTCAGGCAATGTGGATAATGAACCTGCCAAGGGATTAGCTAGAAAATGCGTGTGTTATTATAAAGCATGTACACTTGCCTTTTTAACCAAGTGCATACTGTATGACTAGCAAAGTACTTGCTCTTTCTCTTCCACCTTTTAGTAAAATCGGAGCCGAGGAATGACCCAGAACAAACAGGGCTTGAGACAAGATATTTGCATCAAGCACCAAGAACTATTAAATATGGCTAAAAGATAATATAAGGGAATAGACAATACTTATTTTTTCAAGGTTGTATAATGAGCTACAAATATCTTAGATGCAGATGTGCTCACAATACATCAACAGATATAAGACAATAGAAGCAGCAACTAAAGCTGATGATCCCATAATCCTTTGCAGGGTGGAGTCTTGGCAACTGAATGGAGCTAGCAGAGTGTTTTAATGGCTGGATGCCCTTCCTGTCACCAATGTGGAGTTTTGCTCAGCAGATATATGCCCAGTGTGCACAGAGAGAGAAATATCTGCCTCTACCTAGGATCGAACTCACAGCCTCCTGATTGTGAGGTGAGAGCTCCACCTCTAGGCCACCGCACCACTCCATATAAGGGCCTACTGATGCAAATGCTACCATGGATTTGGGGTTTACTATAAAAAGGGCCTACTGAATGATCTTTTTTATAGTAAACTCCAAATTCATGTTAGCATTTGCATAAGAATCCCCAAGTGTCATTCAAAGAATATAGGCTATCCGCCCATAGCTCACTGTGGATCAAAGGAAATAAATCATTCAATATATAGGCAATAAAGAGGCCATGATTGACATAAGCCAAATATTCCTACTGCTACTATACTAAAATTGAGTCATTATAGACACTTCATATAATAAATCAAGTGAAGTACAAAGACATAAGTAAGTACATAAATATAGAAATATTCATATGAAGATTCATATTAAAGAAAGTATGAAGCAAACAATTTACAAGGTCATAATACACAAACACTTCAATGACTATTATTGAGAAAGCTGTCCAAAATAATTTTTAAAAATCCAAGGCATTAAAAAAAACTAGAGAGTATTTGATTTTAAGGCGATGGCTCCTGGACAACGGACATTAGGACAAACAAGAAAACATGTCCTCCTTTTGCTTGGCATCTGGTCACCTTTTACAGACTGTGCAATTGAACATAATCCTGGTAAAAGCCAAGGGCAAACTACTTCCATAGTGTTGTCACGTAAGCTGCATAAAGATTTTCTTGAAGTTGTGAGGAGAGTCAGCCTTGACTCTCGGAAGTCTTTACTTGATTCATCAGGAGAAGCACGCAACCTTTTTTTCTGTTTCACATCCTCTTAGGTGTCATCTGTTGGAGAACACATAATTAGTAGGCGGGGCTGAAGCAAGCAATGAATAGAAATTTTCATCATCTTTCTCTAAACGTTCCCCTTTTTTTGTCCCCGGTGGAATGGGACAACTCACCACAGGGCAACTTGCCATGGCCAACTCACCTCAGGACAACATGTTGTGTGACAATTCAAAAATTCTATTTAATTATTTAAAATAATCTAAACAATTATTCTATTTTTGCAATTCAGCTTTCATTTTGTCCCTCCTTGGCTATCCTTTCTTTAATGATTCTATTCCACCATTTCTTGATATTAGTGTAGCTCTTGTTCTGCGGAGAGGTGTCCTGCCATGGTGAGTTGTCCCGTGGCGAGTTGGCTGTGGCGAGTTGTCTTAGACCTGTCCCTGGTACCCTCTTCTCTTTCTCTCTCTTTAAAAAACTCTTTGTTGCCCAATGCTGATATTATTATCTGAAAAATCTGCAAAACCCGACATTTATATCAGTCAGGGACAGGCCAAAAGAGGCATCCACTGTATAATTCAAAACTGACTTAGTGGTGATGGAGCTGCAGGCTACCTTTGAAGTATAGGAAGGAAGATAACCTAATGCTTCTACTAGCCCAGATATCTTAAGTTGCCAACCTGAAAAATATTGAGCTTATCCTTTCTGATTTTTTTTTTATTTCTCCATAAAGATTGATTTTTAAAACTGCAAATTTATAGTTAAATATTAGACAAACATAAACTAGCCTACATATCGATACCTTAGTAAACAAGTAGTTTATTTTTAATACCTATCAGTGCAAGTTAGTACAAGTTCATGATAGAGTAACTAATAAAATAGCAACAGATCCAGGTGCTTTCTGAGTCATATCTCTTATTGACCAAAGCGTGCTTTAACATGCAAGACTTCAGGGATGGGGAAATCACAATTGTCTTTCTTTCAAATCATTTGACACAGGTTATGTGTAATGCCTTTTAACAGCCTTTTCTATTGATTTACCATGAGTAAACACATTGACTTTAATTACAAATACACTAGATATAGATATAGATATAGATATAGATATAGATATAGATATAGATATAGATATAGATATAGATATAGATATAGATATAGATATATACAGAGAGAGAGTGAGTTTTGGCACAGACAAAAGAAATATTCAGTAATTTTTTTTTAGTGCAAATATTAATGGAATGCCAAGAAAACAGTGCTACCAAATATGCATTCATTTCTAAAGTGTTAAGATTTTAATCAACAGCCAGCTTGGTTTAGTGGTTAAGGTGTCAGAAATACACAACAGATCGTCCCGAGTTCTAGATCTGCCTTAAACACAGATAGCAGCTGTTGGGTGACTTTAGGCCAATCATTTTCTCTCAGCCCTAGGAAGAATACAATGGCAAACCACTTTTGAAAATGTTACCAGGGAAATATATAGTCCCTGACTTGAAACCACATACACACACATACAAATTTTTTCATCATAACATAGAAGCATCATTCACATGGATTTTATTTTTAGCTTAGGAGGAAAACAGAACTCCCCTTTGCATGCATGGATTCTTCTTTGTATGTATGGGCCTTCAGATCAGTTTTGACTCCTGGAGACTGACATTTTCTTGGCTGTATTTTCAGAAGTGGCTTACCCCATTGTCTTCTCCCTAGGATGTGGAAGAATAATTGGCCCAAACTCAACCTGCTGACTTTATACATAGCACTCATGGTCTCTGGTTTCTAGGCTGATGTCTTAACCACTCTATCTGCTCAGAGGTGGTATTCAGCAGGTTCTGACCAGTTCTGGAGAACCAGTAATGGAAATTTTGAGTAGTTCGGAGAACCGGCAAATACCACCTCTGACTGGAGATTTTACAGTATCCTTCCCCTGCCATGCCCACCAAGCCACGCCCACAGAACCGGTAGTAAAAAAAATTGAATCCCACCTCTGTATCTGCTCTTGCATATGAATTATTAAAGTGGGATTATAAAGGCTAAAGAATTCTGTGTAATAATAGGAGATAACTAACTCTCAAAAGTATTGAAAAGAGTATATTAATTCCAATATTTTTGGAAAGGTCCTTCTTTATTCCCCTGCAAGATATATCTTAAAAATACTTTTGAATCATAAACAGGCAATCAGTATAATACTTCCATGCCCTCAGCAGATGGCAGCCTGTGGCTGACCTTGTATGGATATGGAAATCCTTTGATAGGATCTCTCAAGCAACTAAACTGTGAGGTAAACATCAATAACAAACCTTCCTGAAAGAAAAGAACAAGACAACATTTATGTATTGTTGCCAAGGAAGCTGCCTGTAGATCAGGGGTGTCCAATCTTTCACCTTCCCTGGGCCACATTAGAAGATGAAAATTTGGTTTGGGCCGCACATAATTAAATAAAATAATTAATTAAATTAAATAATTAAATTAAATTAAATAATTAAATTAAATTAAATTAAATTAAATTAAATTAAATTAATAAAATAAAATAAAATAAATAAAATTATTATTTATTATTTATTATTAATTATTTATTAAAAATTATTTATTTTTTATTTTATAATTTTCGGCCAAATTTTGCGGGGAGGGGGTGAAGAAAGCTTGCCCGCCTCACGCCTACCTCTCCTCCTGCAAATGCAGCAGCGGTGGCAGCGGCGGCGGGGCAGAAGCAGCAGTGGTGGCGGCGGGGGGCAGAAGCAGCAGCGGCGGCGCGGGGCAGAAGCAGCAGCGGTGGCGGGGCAGAAGCAACAGCGGTGGCGGGGGCAGAAGCAGCAGCGGTGGCGGGGCAGAAGCAACAGCGGTGGCGGCAGCGGCGGCAACAGCAGGAGGTGGTGGGCGGGACTTTTGGGCTGCGGCTGCCCGCCTTTTCTGTTGCTCGCCTCGCCCGCCTCGTGCCTACCTCTCCTCCTGCAAATGCAGCAGCGGTGGTGGCGGGGCAGAAGCAGCGGCGGCGAGCGCGGCGGGGCAGAAGCAGCAGCGGTGGCGGCGGCAACAGCAGGAGGTGGCGGGGTGGGACTTTTGGGCTGTGGCTGCCCGCCTTTTCTGTTGCTCGCCTCACCCCACCTCGCGCCTGCCTCTCCTCCTCCTCCTTGCTGGATCTTTCATGAAGGTTGGGGTGGGCGTTGGGCCACATTACGAGGCGACCTGGCCGCATGCGGCCCGTGGGCCGCGGTTGGACAAGCCTGCTGTAGATGTAGGTGAAAGCTCAGTATGAGCTGACCTGAATTTACCCATATGGGACACCCAGACTGAGATCTATGGGCACAAATTATCTCTTTTTCTCTAACAGCTGCTTCAAACAAGAAAGCAGTGCTATACATTCTCATGGCAGCATCTTCCAGCTAAGAAGCTGATGACAGCTTTCTCAGCCCATGACCTTCCAATCTACTAGGATAGATATTGTGGACTAAAATCCCTTAACTGTTGATATGATGGCTAAGATTTATGGGGGGAGGAGGGGTTGAAGCAGGGGTGGACTTCAAAAATGTTAGCCAAGGGTTTTCTGCCCAGTTGCTGGGTGGGTGTGGCAATGGTGGGTGTGGCCTAGTCAGCCTTCTGCACCATGGCATGGGAGGAGCATTTTTGCCCTCGTTAGGCTCTGGAGGCTTTCCTCCAGCCTCCAGGAGGGCAAAAACGGCCTCCCAGGGTCCTGGAGGCTCTCTGGAAGCCAGAAACGGGCCCATTTCCAGCCTTCCTGAACTTTTGGGAGGCCCGTTTTTCACTCTTCCCGAGCCTCCGTGCACACCCAGCACTTAGCTGCATCCAAAACAGGCCGTGTGGGGACTACTGGGAGGGGCAGGGTGGGGTGGATGGGGCCAGCCAGGAGTGGGATTTGGGGGTTCTCTGAACTGCACAGGATCTTAGCTAGGGGCTCTCCCGAACCCCCAGCAGGCCACTCCTGGGTTGAAATAAAAAGATTCTTCCAAAAGCCAACCTCTCCCATATTGTAAAGGAGAGTCCTTACTCATGGCACAGTTACGTTCCCATTCCCCAGACTTCCACAAACTACTTGGAAATGTTCAAGCAGATATCTTTATTGCTTGAAACCCTGAGAGCAGCTGGTGCTCAGCACAAGCCAAACAACAGCAGAGCACCAAATCATAACTCAATCGAAGTCTAAACTGGCTGCACTACTATAAATCTCTCAACAGCAATCCTCTCCCACAATTTTCTGTGCATAAAGAAACTGCTCCGGTTGACTTCCCAAAATCTGAGCTGTGAATGTAGGAGAAATCTTCCTGAGCTTCAGTGTGTCTCTTTCCCCTGCACTTCAAATTATGCTTCCAATTGTGGAGATAATATGATTTAGTGACATTTTTGTGACTGTTCCGAACCACATACTTGGTGGAAGTTGGGATGAGGTGGAAACAGTGATGGAAATGACTTTATGTTCTTGAGTTGTTGTGCTTAACATATACATTTCCAGGAAGTTCTCCTATTTTTAATACGCATTACATGCTTATTACCAGCTCTGATTACCTAATTTGTTAATATGTCTATTGCATTGAAGGTTTAATTTGTTTCATTTTTTTTTCATTTCAAGCTTTTAAATAAAGATCAAAAGAAATTTTAGCTTTGTGAATAAGTCCAAAAATGTATCTGGTTCAACATTTTGTTCCTGTATGGGTCTGGATAAGTTCAGTAACATCTTCCTACTGGTATTTGGCAGTTACTGATTGGAATGGAGGTTCCCTGGAATGCTGACTTATGTCAGCATTCCAGGGAACCTCCATTCCAATCAGTAACTCCGAGACAAGCATAATCTCAAAAGTACCTTTATTAGAATAGCACCTGGCACATCTGTGGAATTTCGAAACTAAAAGTTTCCTGGACTTCCCACAATGTCCCAAACTACAAACCACCCCCTTTTTTCTCATCATCACATCACATGAACCAATCCCAAAGTAAGTTCCTTTTCTTCCTGCACCATACTCTTTGACCTTGAACTAACAAAATAATTCTATTTTGTCTATTAAGAGCTACTCAATTAAAATCACCATCTCCCACTTTCTCAAGCTATATGGCAACAATGAGTAAGGATTCCAAAGCTGACACCCTGATATGCAGAAGAAAACTGTTCCCTGGACATGATGTAATACAGATAACTAACAAATACTGATAATCTTATCCCCTTTGAACTTGTCCAATTACTGAACAAACAGGCAGCAACCACTATATCTTGGATTAAGAGGTACTTGATTTTGTTTATCCTGGATCTTTCCTCTTTAATTTCACTGGATGACCCTAAGTTCTTGTAGGGAGAGAGAGGGTATTTTTCTTTCTATCACCTTTGTACAAACCCAACCGAAATTATAGTTGCATCCTGCAAAAGTTATATATACTTGCATTATGACTAGGGCTCTGTTTGAATTTTTTTCACATTCATTTTACAGAATGCTGGAACAATAAAAATACTTCTTGATCTGCTGTGTGACACATTTTCAAGTTCACTAATAGTTTCTCGAAGCTAAGCATAGACGGGTTCTTCTATCTCTGTTCATAGAACGGAGTTTCCAGACCCTTTTTGCCCTTCTTTGAACCTGTACATGTCTTGTCATGTCTCTTTCCTAGTCTTCATTTGGTCTTTCTTGTAGGCTAGTTTAGTCTCTCCAGTGTTCAGTAAGCCTTCATGGTAAAAGCTTCAGTGCTTCTTCATTGTCCTTCAGATTTTCTGCCAATGCCTTTATTTCTTCAACTGTAGAGACTTTCAAACATATCTGTGTAGATTACAGGTATGATGATTATTATTCTTGTTGTTAATTTGCAAATGATACTTGCAGAGAGAACCTGTTTGCCTTACAGTCTCTGCTTACTGAACAAGAAGCAGGCACTCAATTATCCCACTAGCAATCAGCAGCTCTCAGGACACACCCCTCATAGTCAGCAGATGACATTCAGGAGATGACTTTACTTTTCACAGCTGAGCAAACATTACACCAGAACACCAATTTCTCTGGTCCTTTTTGTTTCTTCATCCTTCTGAATTATGTGGCAAACTGCAGTTCCTCTCTCTATTAGCTTGTTCAATAAAATAATTTGGGGTCAATAGCTACTGAACCTTTATCCTTACCTGTATGAACATGTTACAACGCCCTGGTTGTAACAGAGATTGTTTCCATACTTCCCTGTAAGAACTAGCCAGATCTTTCCACTTTTTATGCCTATTCTTTGATTATGCTGCTCTATGAGGGAAATAGGTGGTCTCTAAATATAATAAACAAAATAAAAATCTGTAATAACATCTCCTGAGCTTCAGTTCAAACTGTCTGATCAAAATGTTCTCTGAAATAAGGATATAATGTCAGTAGCACGGGCAGTTCATACACTTTGCCAAACTTTCTGTATTAATTTAAAAACTACTTTAGAGCCTTCTTTGAAAGGGAAGGGGTAGCTGTGACCTGATATGAAAGATCGCCTTGATCACAGTTAAACCCATACCAAACCCTGACATCTCTGAAGTGGGTAAACTAACTTTGAGGCTGAGGTGTCCTCCTGTCCTACAATATTCTCTCCACACCTAATCTCTGAAATGTCAAAGGGGATGCCTTGCAAATGGTCTTGTCTTCAAGGTAATTTAAAGCCTGCTGCCATGCTAAATGGAAAACACAGGGAGCCCAGTCTTGTCCAAATACAGAGTCAACAGCAACTGTCAAGAGGCAAAGCTAGCTCCAAGCAATCTGATCCTTCCACACCCCGTAATCTCCATTTTATTTTACTTAATGAGGCAGGAGTTAAAACAGTTGACCTGATGAAAGTCAGATGGCAGCCCTCGTGGAGCAAACCCCCTGCTGTATTCTTGTCCCTGACACCCTTTGTTACCTCCAAGTGAGCTGAGACCAGGCTGTGAACCATGTAAGGAGGAGGTTTCTAGGTTAATGAAAAACTGCAACACCATTTCAGAAGCTGGGCTAAAAAGTTATGTCTTCTTAATCTACACAAACATTCCCGAAGTTCAAGTATAATAAAATTTAAGGAATGCTGCTATATGCTGACAAACAGAAAGATTGATTTATTATTATTGCTATGATCATCATCATTGTCGTCATCATCATCTATTCGGTGGCATTTTATAATCCCTTAAGAGCTGAAATTGAATTTTTAACAGGCTTCTTTCCAACATGTAGGCTGAAAAAGTATCTTGCGTAATGCCACACTTTATTTTATTAGCTTTCTGTCAAGGATGTTCAGCTCCTAATCAGTTTATCCAGCACTGTATTATCATCGAATGATGAGAAGACATTTTAAGAATCACTCACTGTTTTAATCCCTGATGGAATTAAAGGAAAATGTGTTATCTTTTACACTATTTTGTTGTAACTGTTGCTGTTCATTTTTTTTAAAGAAAAAGTTTCCTTTTGACTGTTGCTGTTAGCTGAAATACACTATGAAATATCATGCTGATTATGAGTCAACTGCCATGATAACATTTTACTGCTTTTGATAGAGAAAGAAAAACAAAACAAAGAAAACACAAAGGTTTAAACATGGTAAAATAACAATTTGCTACTTTTTATAGTCAAATTTCTAATCACTGAAATACATGAAAAACTGGGTAATGAACAGCACAAATCATTTTCATAAATCTAAGTCATTATACATCATGAATTGCAAATATCTGACTATAAGAGTTGTATGCTAGCTTTAATCCTTCTAAAGCAGGGATGTCAAACTCACAGGCCGGATGCGTCACACGCTGACGACGCCCATCCCGATTTTAGCAAAGTGGGAAAAAAGTCATGACACATCACGTGACAACAACGTGACGTCGTGAGCTTGACACCACTATTCTAAAGCCTTTGTTTGAGTGAAACCAGTATTTTTATACTGGGAAATTATGCTGCTAGTATGGTCAGTTTGTAAACAACTTAATTCAAAGGTGTGCTTGGGAGTTGGATGTATTTTTATATGATGTTTATTTTTGTAAGGATTAGGTAAAAAAATAAGACCAGCTCTGTAGTAATACAGGTAGTTCTCAACTTACAATAGTGCAAAGTTGCAACAGCACTGAAAAAAGTTGACTTATGACCATTTTTCATACTTAAGACTGTTGCAGCATCCCCATGGTCATGTGATAAAAATTCAGATGCTTGGCTGATTTATGATGGTTGCAGTATCCTGGGGTCATGTGATCACTTTTTGTGACTTCTGACAAGGAACATTAATGGAGAAACCAGATTCACTTGTGTTATTAACTTAACCACTGCAGCAATTCTTTTAAGTGTGGCAAGAAAAAGTCATAAAATGGGGCAAAACTCACTTTATAAATGTCTCAGCAACAGAAATTTTGGGCTTAATTGTGATCGTAAGTTGAGGACTACCTGTGTAACAAATTTGATTTAAAATTCATGGACTTCAATTAGCATTCAATATTTGGACACAGGTGCAAGCAAAATACAAGCAATCCTTTCCTCTTTCTTAGTCTTATTATTCAAGATCCCTTACTATCAGTCTAAAGTAATTCTTTAGATTTTAGAAGGAGAGAGAGAGGTACCTACAGTAAATGACTAATGAATGATTTATGTTGCTGGTCATTCTGAGATCCTATGAGCTGTCCAGAGAGCTATCAGATATTATCATTCAATTATCAATTTAGAACCTGCTTTCTATACAGCATATTAATGGTGTGTCATATTTCAATTCATTTTAATACACTGTCTTGCAGTCCCTTAAACTGTACAGTGTTGTGCCCCTGGTGGAGACTGACTCTGAGGAAGAGAAGGAACAGCCAACAGGGAGTGGGAGTGTGGCTCCAGAGGTAGTGGAGGAGGCTGGGGAAGGGCAGAGGCCAGCTGAGCAGTCAGAGGAGGATCCAGGCCCATCCCCTATCCATCCTAGGTCACGCAGGGAGGAGAGGATCAGGGAAAAGAGAGGTCTACTCAAGAGGAGATTACCATGATCCTCCTCGTGGCTTGCAGGTGGGAGCTATGTATATAAGTTTGCAACTGCGCAGTTAGAATTTGCAGGAGTCAATTTAGTGTTCACCTTGAAAGAGGTTTATCTTTGCTGGCGTCCTTCCCATGGACTTTTCTCGGTTATTTTCCTGGAGTTTATGATTAGTTATCTTGGCTTGCTTCGGAACTCTCATCAATGCGGTTTGTTTTGGTTTTCTGTGTGCCTCCTTATTTACTTTTGTGACTTTAAACTGTGCCTAATAAAACAGTGAAATTAAGTTGAAGGCCTTACCGGACTTTAATATATGTTTTGGGTTTGGGGTTATTTTGAGAGACTACAGGTCATCACATACAGTTCTTGCTAAACATTCCTAAATGTTATCCCATTGAGCAATTTTCAGTGTTCTGACCGCACTTTGCAGAAGTATTCTATTGATATCATTGGGAAGCTATTTGTTTTCCAAGATGTGGCTTGTTCCTCTTCCTCTTCTGAAAAGCAGGGTTGGGGAAAAAAAAAACAACCTTTCTTTTTCCCTCCATCGAACAAGTTTTTGGATGTTCAACTTCTTTTCTAAAAAAAGAAAAACCTCCCCTATTCTTTAAACCCTTCTTTTCTTGTCCTGTCTTAGCTGATGGGCAAAAATGACACGGGTATGCAACACTGTCTCTAAGAGCTTTAAAAATTTGCTTCTCTGCCTGATTTGGCATGGGTATAGTAATAGCTTTTTAAAGGAGTGATACTGAGAATATATTGCTGAACAAAACGCCATACTGGCAATAGGAAGGGCATCTGGCCATTAAAACACTCTGCTAGCTCCATTCAGTCGCCCAGACTCTACCCCTGCAAGGGATTACGGGGTTGTTAAAATACGATGATGATATTAATAGCTTTTTAAAATAAATATGTATACTTTCAGGACTGAGGTGAACCTATTATAAACGTATACACAAAAGTGCCATTTATTCTGTATTCAGCACAATTACATCCTGAAATAATGACATATAAACCAACATATCTACAACATACAATGTAAGAACTGCAACAACCATTATGTAGGACAAACAGGCAGAAAACCAGCAGAATGCCAACTGGCAGTCAGAAGAGATGATGAAAATTCTTTAATCTTACAGCATATTGATAGATTTAACCATAGTTTCAATTCTAGACCAGGCCAAATCCATGGGACTTTCTAGTAGCCTGGTACTTTGACAAATCAGCCATCAATAGACACATAGACATTAAAATCATCTGTAGCAGAGGTGCTATTCAGCAGGTACTGACCAGTACTGGAGAACCGGTAGCGGAAATTTTGAGTAGTTCAGAGAACCGGCAAATACCATCTCTGACTGGAGATTTTATAGTATCCTTGCCCTGCCATGCCCACCAAGCCACGCCCACAAAACCGGTAGTAAATTTTTTTGAATCCCACCACTGACTATGCAAAAGAGCCCAAAAGAGAACAAAAAAGGCTCCAGCACCTCTCCACCAGTAATCAGCAACCAGATCAACATAGATTAACTCAAAGGTTAACTTCAGACCAACAATCAAGTAAACAATACCCCAATCAAGAAACTGCCAAAGAGCCATCAGTAAACAGTCCTAATAAAGAAACTCTAAGACACAGACAAGCAAGAATATAAACTGACAGCAAACAGCACTCCTTACTACCACTGATGATGTTATCTAGTTGGGTCATGAAACGTCTGCAAGAAAACAAGTAACTCAGAGAGCACCAAGGACCCCTCATTTCAACCCTGAGCTACAAATATTCTCCTTTATTGAAATCAACATATATATAAAATGCATACTATGCATACTACCAAAGAACAAGTAAACACAATATATCCCAATTCTAAAGATATTTTCATGTCTAAAGTCATTAGTTTTAAAAGTGGGGTTCTTGTTCAATTTCTCTTTAACCAATAATAGTAGTAGTAGAAGAAGAACCACAATCAAATTCCCTAGAGAAATCCTTTTGAAGTACTAATGTAATTTTTTCCCCCTGCATTCATCCCAGAAACCATCAGGTAAAAGAAAAAGAGATGCTTAAATAGTACTTAAATAAAATTTCCTCTCACCTTTTCTGCCATTACTTTTGTAAAAACAGTCAGCTAAAATCTGAAAGTAATTCCATTAAAAACAGAAACTGAATTCAATTGCCCTTCCCCCATTATGCACTCTTATGTGTTTTTACTGGAATGTAAAAGAAAAGAAAAGAAAATCACACCTTCCAAAGCTCCTGCTAACATGCTTCACTATCAAATTACCTGCCTTAGTTCTATGCATATTTCACAATGTATCA
This sequence comes from Notechis scutatus, assembly GCF_049901735.1. NCBI lineage: Eukaryota > Metazoa > Chordata > Lepidosauria > Squamata > Elapidae > Notechis > Notechis scutatus. The sequence goes on from NC_142009.1 coordinate 289,243,671, forward strand.
GTTTCTAAAGAACAAACTAGGAATTAGACCCATCAAATGCAGGTTGTTCTTTATTACCATAATTGGATCCATTGCAGTTGTTAACTGGATCTCCATGGCCTGACTCGATTTTACAACTGTTTATACAATGGTTGTAAAGTAAGACACCATGGTTCTTAATCTATATCCAATGGCTCGTTGTTGTTGTTTTTTTGCCATTTTTGCTGGAAATTGTAGTCCTGACCATGGGATGCTACAACCAGTTATAAATGCAAGCTGGTTGCCAAGTGCCAGAAATGCAGTTATGTGACCACAAGGGGAAGTGCAGCAGTCATAACTTTGAGGACAGATCATAAGCAACTAGTTTTAGTCCATTGTAAGTCCAGGGACTTAAGTGAACACTTTGTTTCTGTGCTGTCATCTTTATATTTATAAATCTAACATGAAAATAAGTACATGTGGAATTAAATACGCAGAATATAATAATCCCTTTAAAGCTTTTCAGATAAAAAGAAGGTTCTTGCTTATATATAACTGAAAGCATTTCTAGCACTTCCATATTACCTCAGGAAATCCCTCAAATCATAAATCAACATGAAACAGTAAAGAAAACACATGACTTTCTAGCATCATGTCGTTTGTCGAAATAATAATAAAATGAATGCAGAAAATTATTTTGGTAAGGGTATGAATTTGAGGGAGGGCTGTTCTAAGGAACAAGATATTTTATTCTGTTTTATACTTTTCAAAACATAATATAACTTGTAGATTTGCACACAGTCTTTCAAGATATGAGAAATGGCAAAGGCATTTTTTGGAAATTTGGTTATTTATACATTTATGTGGATATGTGCAATTCCTTTTCATCAAACGAATTTCCAGGCAATAAAAATAAATATAACTAAAAATGGGCATGTGAACACAAAATGCAATACAAACAAATGTTATTCTGGTGGTTGTTGGAGCATTGCTCTGCAAAGGAATAGAACTATTCACTAGAGTAATGACAACATTTGATCAGGAATTCATGTCATTGTTCATTGTTCTAAACAAACTGGCTTTGTTTAACATTAATAATGACACCATGCAACCTGGCTACATAATTCAAAATATGTGATACTTCCTAGGAAAAATAAAATAGAATTACAGAGTTGGAAGGGACTTTGGAGGTCTTCTAACTAATTCCCTGCTTAGGAAGGAAACCCTGTAGCATTTCAGACAAATGGTTATCCAATCTCTTTTTTAAAACTTTCCGTGTTGGAGCATTTACAACTTCTGGAGAGAATTTTTCCATTGATTAATTGTTCTAGGTTGCTTCTCTCCTTGTTTAGTTTCCACTCTTTGCTTCTTGTCCTACCCTCAAGTGCTTTGGAGAATAGTTTGACTCCCTCTTCTTTGTGGCAGCCCCTGAGACATTGGAACACTGCTATCATATGACCCTTAGCCCTTCTTTTCATCAAACTAGACAAAAAGAAAGTATAGAAAACATGGTGGGAAATTTCTCTAATTATAATTCTAATATGAATTGTATTCAATATAATAATAAGTGTTGTATGTTATGATTCTTGATTCTTAACTAATGTAACTTTTCTTTATGTATATTGAGAGTATTTACACCAAGACAAATTCCTTGTGTGTCCAATCACACTTGGCCAATAAAAAGTATTATATTCTATTCAGTATTTTAAAGTACAACACTACACTAAACAGTCACACAGTTTTTTTTCCCAACCTGGCTCACCTTTTCAAAGCTGGTATGTCTCAAATGTGTTCAAATTTTGAAAGTTCTGTTTCCAAAACACTTTTGAGAAAATTATTTTTCATGCCTTTTACCAGCTTCAGGAACTGCCCTTTTATAATAAGCAACAATTAAAACATTGTAACTGCTTCTTTGCATCCCCTTGAGAAATGAACAATAAAATAAGACTTATTTTTCCAAAGACATATTGAAATATATATTTTTTATCCATAAACTGCTCAATAAGAGAATTCTTGTTTCTAAAAAACATCCCTCTAGACTTAGAATGCACACTGCTATATCTGCTAACAAAAACATACTGAAAGCACAAAATGCAAGATATTATCTTGGTTTTATTCATTTATAGGATGGATTTGGCAACCTAAAACATAATGCTGTTGTTTTTAGAGCTTTATTTAAATATAGTATAAATGGTCAGGTTTTTTTGGGAACAATTGATGATGATATGGTTATGCAGTACTTTAACCATTTGCATTTCTGTCTTTTGTATCTGCAATTTCTAGTTGTCAGTGAATTGAAACACACAGACATACACATGCCTGAGAAACTTCACAGACTCACATAACCAAAAGGTTATGTTAAAGAGACTATACTCATAAATTATCTAATGTTAGCTCAGTGACATGAAAAATAGTTAAATATACGGGACCTGATATTATCTTTAAAACAAAGTGGTTATTTAATGCACACATGGTCCATCACTGCTTAGAAATCAGCCATAACAGTGGTCTAACTCTGAATTTTCATCTGTGGGTAAGAAACTAGGCATGACCACAATCTACCCTGATTGTGATTTAATGTCTCATGCCACCAACAAATCATTAACATCTGTTAATAACCCACCCACTCTGTTGAAATGTTTTGAAATATCTTATATGTACCATGAATGTCTCCAGAGTCATCCCATTTAAACTTTCCCAGTTGCTCGATTAAATATCCCTTTTTAAAATGTACACACACAAAAAAGAAATCCCCCCCCCCCTTTTTAATTCATGCTGTGGCTTTCCTTCTCTAGTTCCAACATCTGCTTTCCCCCCAAAATCCATTTTAAGCGTATGCTTTTCTTGTAAACATAATCGAGTGTACTTTCCAAATATATTCTTATGATTTTGTAATATGCAAAGTATTTAACTATGTCATATGCATATTGCAGTAGATTTTATCCCTGCTATCAAACCCATTTCAACTACTTTTCTTATCTCAGAAATTTGCTTGGAAGAAAAATATCTGGAAATGCAGAACAGGAGAAAAAAACATTTAAAAATTATTTGGATAGGAATGAGATGCTCATATAACAAGGTCTGAATTCCTCTTAGGGAGGAGGAAACACATTTTGATGGCAAAGGAATAGCTCAACTTGTGCTCCATACAGTAATTGATTTCACATAGAATAGAATAGAATACCTTTATTGTCATTGCATTCAAAATACAATGAAATTTGAAAGCTACTCCAGCACAGTGCCCCAAATACCACATCACAATCACACTGCACATTATTTAAAAAGTAAAATAATTAAAGTAATAATAATAATTAAAAACCTAGTCTAAAAACTATTTAAAACATATATTAAATTAGATAGTTTAAAAATGCCACTTTATATATAGAATTAAATCACAAATGTACCATTGATTCAAGACAATTATTGCCTTGGAAAAGAAACTGTTTCTCAGTCTATTAGTCTTCATTTTAAGACACCTATAATGTCTCCCTGATGGTAACAATTCAAAATATGAATGACCAGAATGAGAACGGTCTGTGGAGATTTTTAGTGCTCTAGAGAGGAGTCTGGTCTTCGTAATCTCTTCCAAAGAAGAAAGAGAGCAACCGATTATTTTTTGTGCTGTGTTTATAACTCTCTGGAGCATCATCTTATCCACTACAGAGGATCCAGCATACCACACCATTACACAGTATGCCAAAATGCTCTCGATGGTAGAACGGTAAAAAGTAACCAGCAACTTCTCACCCAGACCACCCTTTTTCAGCAGCCTCAGAAAGTGCAGGTACTGTTGGGCCTTCTTTGCAGTGGCCATAGTGTGGACCGACCAAGTAAGGTTGTCGGAAATATGAGTTCCTAGAATCTAAACTGATATCACACATCAGATTTAACAGGTAGAATCATCTAGACCTTCATAATTGTTTAGGTTAGGCTGAGGGAATTCTTTTCCTATGTAGCAGATATTGTAATTCTAACATAATAATTGTCCTATGTAACAATTATCTAAACTTGTGGGGCTGAAACAAATAAAATATTGAAGAGTGATAATAGCACAAACAATAACAACAGCATAACTCTACAATACTTATTCATGGAGGCATACCTCTATACATTTTAGGAAAACTGCCCCCAAAACTTTGCAAAGAGGCAGATAAATATCAAATAGGTAGGAAAATGATAGATTTTTGACAGACAACAATAGGCAAGGCTAAGAATTTGTACAAGCAAAGATCAAACTGGGTTTTGTACAAACAAAAAATAATTATTGCAGTATCTTTTACCTGGTCTCTGAACACAATGCTCAGTCTACTTATCTGATTAAATATAAGGACACAGACAATAGTATTTTATTAAGAAGGGAAAAGAAAGAGGGTAGTTGTGCTTAGGCCTCTTTGGCAATTTCATAGCCACAGGATCCCATTCCAGAGAATGAGAACCTCATTCCCATGACCAATTTTTTTTTTTTTTTGTAGAATAAACTTACATGTACGTGTAGGGCAGTAATATATTAGAAGGCTTCCCACCCCTTTTATATGATGGCTATCCGCAGGTGAATTTGTTTTCCCACCAAATATATAACTGAAAATGCAGTCTGGTGCCTTATTATGAAAGATAATATTTTAAAAAGTATCTTAAGAAGCAACTTTCCATAATAAAGTCTGCCACTGTCCTATCTGGCACGAGAATAGTGTTAATCAGCTGCAGCTTTTTCCAGGGCAAGCAAATATATTTCATATTTCAAGCAACTTTGTTTTCTCCTTTAGCCACAGAGAAATGATACATGATATGATACATGAACGTGTGCTATGCCAGTATGTTATTTTTTTTTCCAATAAGGAGTAATACCGCAAGTGTGTAGTAGCAAAGGAATCCTTTATGCTGCTAATAAATTATTTAGAGAACCCCATTTACTACTGGAAATATGTCAGTTTAACTCTGGCTCCTTTATGACCTGTGGTGAGATTCAAATAATTTAATAACCGGTTCTCTGCCCTAATGACCAGCATGGCCGACTCAACATCACTCACATTGAGGGGCACTTCGCCTAGCCCAGCTTCTTGTGACCATGGGGATACTGCAACAATTGTAAGGGTGAAAAACTGTCATAAATCACTTTTTTCAGTGCCATTGTAACTTTGAATGGTCACTAAATGAACTGTTGTAAGTCAAGGATTACCTGTACAAAAATACAAAAAGCTTCTTTGCTTGCAAAAAGTTGCCCTAAATACCAATCATTAGATTAGAAATACCTGCAAGCCGGAGTTACAAATCAGGTAGGGTGCCAGAGCACCTCGAGAAATTAAAATAATTAAAATAAAACCTCGAGAAATTAAAATGCAGTCTGGTGCCTTATTATGAAAGATAATATTTTAAAAAGTATCTTAAGAATACCAACTCTTGCTCACAAAGTGAAAAATTTTAACAGAGAGGTCATTTAAGTTCTCCAGAAAGTAGGTGGGCATATTTTTGCTACAAAATGCTGAGCTAAAGAGACAGATTAACCAATTATACAGGGGACCCAGGTTCAAGCCTCCCAAGCTTGTCAGAATCGCAGTAAAATTAGTACATGCTATAGATATCTAAATAAACTTCAAGCTTGGTGCCATATGACTAAGCCTTATTATCATGAGAGAAAATAAAATGGTTTGGAGAATCTACACCCCTACTTCCTATTTTTTAAAAAAATCTTACTATCAGTAAGCAATCATGTGCCTTGGCTACTCCAAAGCAGTGCAAAAGCACCAAAGGTGATTTTTCAAGAGGCAACTGGACTTTCTGGAAACCAAGAAAGTCTAGTTGCATCTTGAAAAAACCACCTTTAGGACAGCCATGACCTGGATGACTGAAGAATCCCCATAGACAAGAGACTCCTGTGCTCAGTGAACTGACAAAGCACCCTTTCCCATCCAGGAGAAGCAATCCTTAGATCCATTTGCACCACTTAAAGATTCCAACTGGTCTCACTCATCTCACAAGGTATCCTAAGGAAACCATCCAGATTTAAAGAAAGATCACATTCCCTCAGAAAGGCAGTAAAAAAAAATCAGTGCCAAGCTTGCATCCTGCCTCTTGAAGGTATACCCCAAAAGGACAGTACTAGGAACCACTAAAGCAGTGTAAAAAGCTTAAAACAACCCTTCCCCTTTTAGAAAGTCAAGCACCTAATAAAACAAAGAAAAGCAAAGTACTAGCAAAGAAAAAAAAACTGGAGAAGCTCAGGCGACAGAAAGTCTGGGCATACTGCCAAGAACCTTTTGCTGTTACAATGTAATAAGGCTTAATCAGAGAGGGAGTTTCCGTAAGCAGGACAATAAAGAAAAGGATTAAGCTAGAAACAACACCAGAATGTTTCCTTCCTGCCTTCCTGAAAGAATTAGCCCTATAATGTGAAAAAAAACCCCAAAAGGCTGTTGGAAGGAGATTTATTCCAACAACTGGTTCTTTGAACTGCTCAGAAAGTTAACCAATGGTTCTCCCAAATAGATGCAAACAAGCTGAGTCCCACCACTGCCTGTAAACTTCAACTCCCAGAATTCTTGAGCTAGCATGGCTGAAAACCTTACATCTAGTGAAAAGACAGTTTTGGTGGCCCTCAATGAGATCAGAAATAGAAAGATATATAAAAGAATGTCCCATATGTGCGACCATGAAGACACATACTGGAAAACCATTTGGTTTACTACAATTGCTGATCCCACATGGCCATGGCAAGATATAGGCATAGATTTCATTGCAGACCTGCCAAACAATCATGGGTATACTGTCATTTGGACAGTGATTGACTTGTTCTTAAAGCAGGCCCATTTTATACCTGTATTGGTCTTCCATCAGCTCAACAGTTAGCTGACCTATTTATCAAAAACATATATAGAGTACATGGCATTCCCAGATGTATTATATTGGATAGAGTAGTACAATTTACTGCACAGTTTTGGAGAGAATTTGTACACTTAATTGAATTGTCTCAGGGATTAAGTACCACATATCATCCTTGTATGAACAGAGTAGCAGAATGAACCAATGCAGCTATTGAACGATATTTATGCTGTTATATATCGCATCAACAGACTAATTGGGTGGAACTGTTACCATTTGCTGAAGTAACATACAATAATACTGTACACAGCAGCACTGGGTACACTCCTTTTCAAATGGTATATGGAGCAGAATTTGTTCCTATACCTGAGTGGCGTCATATGTCTCACGTCTACAACAGTCACCAAATGGACTGAGAACATGCAGAGTAGTTGGAAAACAGTACAAACAGCTTTGACCAAAGCAGCAGAAGCATATAAAAGACAAGCAGACAAGAAACAGGCCCATCATACTCCTTACACGATTGGGGCTTGGGTATATCTATCAACCAAATATATCAATTTAGGTCTGCCGTGTAAAAAATTAGGACCAAAATATATTGGACCATTCCAAGTAATCCAGGTAATCAATCCTGTCACTGTCCACTTCCAATTGCCCTCGTGATTCAAGCGAATACTTCCTGTATTTCACAGCAGCCTCCTCAAACCCGCCAATATGACAAGGCTGGAACCACGACTTAAAGCACCAGGACTGTGAGAGAGATGATCATTATGAAATAGAGGAGATCCTGGTTTCCCGTAGGCGAAGGGGGGTTCTGCAATATCTGGTGTGGTGGAAGGGGTACCCTATAGCAGAAGCCTCGTGGATACAACATATGGATGTAGCAACTCCACGGCTGCAATGGCTCTACCACCACAAACATCCCACAAAGGTGGGTAGGAGGGATGATAATATCCACAGTGTGTCTTCTAACACTGTCTTTTATTTTACAGGCAGAGCCATGTTGGGCTCAGGGAGCTTACTCGCTGCTAGGAGCGTGCCCAGAGCCCAACACTTCACTGACACGTCTCAGCTCGGATGGGATGCCTACTGCTCCATGCCGTTGGTAGAGCTGACGACCGCAATGCTCTTGGCGCACTGGCTGCAAGCATTTTACAGGCTGGAGTGGATTCCTGGATGATGTCACACTAGCACGAGCTGCGATGCAGAACTGCACATCAGGGTTGTGCCAATCAGCTGTTTTGCAGGGAGTCAGAGATTCACGGACATTGGAAAGGCACAGGGAGACAGGGGATGGGGGAATACATAGGGGATAAAGACAGAGAGGAGAGATGCAAACAAGGAAGCCACGGGGTGGTGTGACAGACTGGACTGAAACAGCGATGGCATAACAAGAAAAAGCCAGGGCTAGGGGATGTAATTAGACACAGGGAGGGGGCACAGGGGATATGGGGTTAATGAGCAGATGTAGGTTAGCTAGAGAGGGGTTAGGAAAACAGCATAAAAAGCACTGAGAGGTAGTTGTTCTCAACAGTAACTTTGTTCGGCATCTCCATTTTTCCCTATCGGGATTGGAAGTGCTGCAATAAACTTCAATATTCACCAAAATGCTTGTGAGTAACATTGTTTGTCTGCAAGACTTAGCCAGTACCCAACTGGGGCTGAAACCTGGCCTGATAAGTTAATTCTACTTCAGTGTAATGCAATGTTAACAGAATCATTCAAGCCTGAAAGTACAATACACCTGCCATCAATGCTCCTGTTTTACAGTCCAATAACTTAGAGAAGGTTTCTCCAGAGTTTTTTGCTCAATCCATTATACAGCTGTGGCCTATATTCCCTGTTATCTGACTGTTCCCTAGGCAGTGTCTATTCACTCAGTCTCTGAGGTAATTCCAAATATAATTACAAATGTCTCTTGTTGATGTTGAACCAAAAGATCTGTAAAAATGCATGCAACTTATTTAGGCTGAAGCCCTATGCACATTTATCTGAAAGTGAGTGTTGTTGATGTGAATGTTCCAGGTATACACAATAAAATTACATTGTCAAGCATCATATTTCAATTGTTAAAAATAATAGGTTATCTTTAGAATCCCATGAAGGAAGAAAAGGCATTCAATAATGACCAGTATCAATTTTTAAAGACATTTTCAGATTAGTCACAGGATTTATCAATCATCCTCTTTACAAAAGTTGCAGTATGAAGTGTAGATTACCTCCACGATGGTATACCCCAGGCAACATTCTGTCTTAACAGAGCAGCAGAACAAAAGTCCATACACCTGGCAACTAAACTGAATATTGCATCCTTCATGTCAAAAACCATAGAGGCAGCATGATTGCATGACTTCTGTAGATGCCATACAATAAGCAAACAAAAAATAAATAAAATTTACAAAAATTCAATAGAAAAATTGTATAAAATTGTGCAGTCAAATACAGAAACACGGACTTCAAACAGTAAGCACGATCTTCAAATTGAATATTTCAGAATAGATTTCAACAGTGCTTACCTAAATAAAACATGGAAAAAATAATAAAATAAAAGGAAAACACACTTTAAAAAACAACAGCTGGAAAGCTATCAGAAACATATGCAGAGTTGTTCTAATAATTCCAAACCATCAAAAATTAGTGTTAGGTATAACATTGATACCAAATATAGTTTGGGTGAATAAATATATAAAACTTAGATATCATGGTTTAAGTGCTTATCACTTTAAGCACAATGCAGCAGGCAATTAGCCGATTAAGGGTGCGGTTAGAAGTTACAATATAAGGAAGCATTAGAAGCTGGAAAGCTTACTGTCTGTCTCTGGCTGTTACTGTGTGTTGCTGTGACTAACTGTGATTACTGACTGTGAGTGCCTGTGACTGAACTGTTATTGTTTGCTACTGTTTGCTGAATATCCAGCGTTTGTTTCTCTGGAGAGTGAAACCGGAGGAGGAGAAGATATCTTTATCGGCTGATAAAGATATTGCAGGACTCTTAACTTGGACTATACTAGTGAGTCTTACTGGATGGAAATACTGTGAATGACTTAATGGACTGAATGACAATGCTTAAACTCTAACTGGATTAAAAACTATTTAAACTACAAACAGTGTTTGTGTTCAGTGTGTGTATACTCTGGGGCCCTTCCACTCTCGTTTGGCTGCCTGGCTTGACTACTGCTGCAATACTCTGCTAGGGGTTAATTCCCAAAACCCTAACATTGGTTATGGGCCCAGCAGCATAGTCTAACTAACCAGGATATAGCAGAGAGAGTTGGTGTGAGTTGCACATTACTGTAAAAACAAACTGTTTTAATTAGTTTAAAATAGTTAAAATATCTGAAGAGTAATGGCACAAGTAAATTTGTCACAACTGTCCATGATATCCAGGCTGGATGGAACAAACTATGTTTCATGGTCAATGAAATGTAGTTTACTTCTACATGCAGAGAAGGTTTGTGGGACATTATAGCAAACCCACCAGATGTGAGTAGCTGGGATCCTGCTAATGATGATGATAAAGAAAAGTTACAAGACTTTAAACTGAAGAATGAGCAGGCTTTATGCATCATAGGACTGACTCTCTGTGATCAGCAGCTTGTCCATATTCGTGGAGAAGAAAATGCTGCAAACTGCTGGGAGAACCTCAGGAAGATTTATGTTCGGGACAGTGTAGGAGCACATATAAATCTTACACGGAAGCTTTTTCGAACGCATCTTCAGAGGAATGGAGATATGTTAGTTCATTTAAACTGTATGAAGAGCATTTTTCAAGAATTGCAAGAAAAAGAGCTTATATTTAATGAACTGCAACAAGTCTACATAATATTATCTTCATTAGATCAAAGCTATGATGACTATGTGACTTCGTTGGAAGTATTGCCAAAGAAAGCCTCTCATTAACCGACATAACAGGCAGGCTACTAGAAGAAGCCAGAAGAAGGCGTGGCGTGACGAGCTGAGAGAAGATAAGAAAGAAGAGAAATTATCTTCAAAGCTTGAAAGAAACCAGCAAAGCAAAGTAAAGCACCTGGAAGAAGAGAATTTATCTTCAACGGCATACACAATTAAAAAGTGTTTTAATTGTGGAAGCAGAGGACATTTGGCAAGATTCTGCAAAAAGAGAAAAAGCCAGAATGTAAAAAGCCAAAGAAAGCATTTGAACTAGCCACGTTTAGCAACTCTGATGTGAAGAATAATTTATGGGTGGTTGACAGTGGCGCATCCCACTGCATCACAAGAGATAAGACAAAATTTATAAAAATGTCTACAAGTTCTCAACATATATCACTTGCCAATGGCTGGAACCTGAAAGCCAAAGGTCAAGGTTTTGCACGTTGTCCGTACATAAACCAGGATATAAAAATGTTGTATGTACCGCAACTAAAGTTTAATTTGCTTTCAGTTAGGGTATTAGATAAATTAGGTTATGTAATTACTTTTAAAGATAATAATTGCATAATTGAAAAAGATAACAAAAGGGTAACTGCAGCTTTAAATGGAACATTATATGTATTAGATAATAGTAAGAAAGGGGAGGCTCAAACTGTATTTAATAATATAAAGCCTCATGATGAATGTATCCATTTATTGCATAGGCGTTTGGGGCATGTAAATTTTAAAATGCTAAAACGTACAGTTGAGTTATCTGAAGGAATAAGGTTAAAACCTTGTGATAAATATTTGCGTTGTAATGTTTGCTGTGAAGATAAGAGCAAAGTATTGCCTGCAAATAGGCTAAATGGTTTCAAAACAAAAGAACCTTTAGAAGTAGTATTTGCAGACATCATAGGTCCAAAGAAACCCAGTATGGGGGTGCTAGATATATACTGAGCATTATGGACCATTATTCTAGATATGGGTTTTGCTATTTAATGAAAAGCAAAACTGAAACATATCAACATTTTTCAATTGGCTTAGGTTTGCTGAAAGAAAGTCTAAACGGCAACTGATAACCCTGGTGACAGATAATGGCACGGAATTTGTTAATAACAAATTCCAGAACAGACTTAAGATAGCTGGAATAGAGCATAAGAAGTCTGCTCCATACAGGCCAGAACATAATGCTTTTATTGAAAGAAGAGGCCAAACACTACAGGCAATGGTTAGAACAATGTTAAATGATTCTGGGTTACCTGATTCTTTGTGGGGAGGCTACAATGTGCTAATAACATATTGAACAACGTTGTTAATACAACAACAGGTGAAATTCCATTCACCAGATGGCATGGCAGGAAACCTGACCTAAGTTACCTGCACACATTTGGTGCACCAGCATGGGTGCATATTCCTGCACAACTCAGAAAAAAGGGCAACATAGAGCTAAAAGATTTTCTTCGTTGGTTATCAGGCAAACCATAGGGCATATAGATTTTGGGAGAAAGGCACATCTAAAGTGTTATGTAGTGCTAGTGCCCAATTTCTAGAACATGAAGGATGGGAGAAATTAGAACAGGATGCCAATAAAGATGTAATTATTGAATCCTATAGAAATCCCATTAGTTATCCCTGTAACTTTAAAAATAAAGTAAAGAGACAAATACAGGATGAAATAGTGCCCATAAAGGAAGAAACAGATTCAATAGCTGAACAGGATGAGGAAGATGAACAGGTAGTAGTTCAACAAAGTCCTCCTGTAAGCCCTGTAATTCCCAGAAGAACTACACGTGTATCTAGACCGCCTGATAGGTACCAGGCTAACACAGTGTGCCAGATTAATCAAGTTCCTAATTCTGTAGAAGAAATTAAAAAGTATCCTACTAAGGAAAAAGAAAAATGGTATGCAGCAATGAATAAGGAACTGAAATTCATTAAGAGATATGAAGGTGTATGAAAATGCCAAATTACCTGTAGGAAAGAAATCCATTGGCTGCAAATGGATATTTAAGGTAAAAACAGATAAAGATGGTAATTTAATCCATAAGGCAAGGTTAGTAGCCCAAGGTTTTAGGCAGAATGCTAATGACTACGATGAGGTGTTTGCACCTAGTCTTAAGGCAGCAACCTTGAGGGCAGCTTTAGTGTGGGCAGCTAGTAAAAACTATATAGTTAACCATTTAGATGTGGAAACTGCTTACTTGCACGCCCCATTAAAACATAATATTTATATGAAAAAACCTGTTGGTATTAAAAGTGAAAATAAGGATAATAATGATTGTTGGTTGTTAAAGAAAAGCCTCTATGTTTTAAAACAATCAGGCTATGAATGGAACCAATATATTGTAAAGGAACTAGACAATATAGGATTTAAAGCTGGTTTAGCTGATCCATGTCTGTTTAAGAGAGAGACAAATGGGAAAGTATCATTATTATTACTATTCACAGATGACATTGCATTGATAACTGAAACTAATGATGAAGCAAATAAAATAATAGCATCATTAGGAAAGAGAATAAAGATCAAGCAATTAGGGGAGATAAAGAAGTATCTCGGTTTGAATATAAAGAAAACACGGAAAGGTTTTAAGATATCTCAGGAAGATAAGATAAGCAAATTGCTAAAAGATTACAAGATGGAGCTTTGTAAGCCAGCTAAGACTCCAATGAGTCAGGAGTTTAGCAACACTGATGAACAAAGCCCTGAGTTTGATAAGGTGATTTATCAATCTTTAATTGGTAGTTTGAGTTATATTAGTAATTGGTCTAGACCAGATATTTCGTACTGCGTGAATCAGTTGGCTAGATTCAATTCTGCACCGTGTGAAAGACACTGGAATGCAGCTAAGAGGATATTAAGATATCTTAAAAAGACAATGAATTATTCATTGTATTTAGAACCAAAGGGTGATTTAATTTTGAGTGCTTATGCAGATGCTAGTTTTGCATCAGAAAGAGACACTAGAAAGTCGACTTCAGGAACAGCCATAATGCTGGGTAAGACATTAATAGGCTGGAAGTCAATAAGACAACAGCATATAAGTTTGTCTACTATGGAGGCAGAATTCTCCTGTTTATCATTGTTATGTACAGAATTAATAATGTATAAACAAATGTTAATAGATATAGGTATAACTGTAGATTATCCTATAATTATACATGAAGATAATCAGGCAGCAATTCAAATGGCCACAAATATTGGAGTAAAAACAAGGAGCAAGCATACAGATCTAAGATACCTAAACGTGAGACAATCTGTAAGAAGTAAAATGATTCAGCTAGAGTACTGTATGTCGGAGGACAATTTAGCTGATAATTTTACTAAAGCCCAAGGTGCCAGTAAGCACCAGGAGAGTTGTGAAAAATATGGGATAAGATTGTAAAGGTATTATATATTTATTTCACCCAAAAGGGGAGTATGTTAGGTATAACATTGATACCAAATATAGTTTGGGTGAATAAATATATAAAACTTAGATATCATGGTTTAAGTGCTTATCACTTTAAGCACACAATGCAGCAGGCAATTAGCCGATTAAGGGTGCGGTTAGAAGTTACAATATAAGGAAGCATTAGAAGCTGGAAAGCTTACTGTCTGTCTCTGGCTGTTACTGTGTGTTGCTGTGACTAACTGTGATTACTGACTGTGAGTGCCTGTGACTGAACTGTTATTGTTTGCTACTGTTTGCTGAATATCCAGCGTTTGTTTCTCTGGAGAGTGAAACCGGAGGAGGAGAAGATATCTTTATCGGCTGATAAAGATATTGCAAGGACTCTTAACTTGGACTATACTAGTGAGTCTTACTGGATGGAAATACTGTGAATGACTTAATGGACTGAATGACAATGCTTAAACTCTAACTGGATTAAAAACTATTTAAACTACAAACAGTGTTTGTGTTCAGTGTGTGTATACTCTGGGGCCCTTCCACTCTCGTTTGGCTGCCTGGCTTGACTACTGCTGCAATACTCTGCTAGGGGTTAATTCCCAAAACCCTAACAATTAGTCACAAACATTAATTGGAAAAGAATAGCTAATAGAGAAATGTGAAATTAATTTTTCACTAGAAATGGCCCTTACCATGGAATTTCATGCTTGCGTTTCATAAATCAAAGAAATGTTTGACTTAAAATGTTGTTTGAACCAATAGATAATAGCAAGGTGTGTGATCTAATGTGAGACATCAACATTTCTCCTAAATTCAGGAATGTTTGCTGCATCTCTGTGATGTGATTGGAGTATATTGAGAAAGATACTATACCTTCCGGCTGACGTTACTCAATAATCATATCTTTTCATACTCTGTAATTTTTAATACTTATGACATCTTTCAGCTCAAAACATGTCTCATCTGCTGTATGAGTCAAGCTACTCAGATAACAAAATCATGTGAAATTCTTCCTGGAAACATCTACCCTGTTTCTCCAACAATACGGCCTCCCCCAATAGGAAGTCCCAGCATGTTTTATAGGCATGAAATGAAATTAAGCCCCTCCCCCAAATTAAGGCCTATATTAAAACATGCGAAATGGGGGAAATGGCGGGGGCTTGCTGTTAGGAAGTACTTTTGTTGCACACCCGGATATGGTGCTGCCTGCGTTGACCCTGATACAAAGTGCCCCACCAACGCCAAGGTCAACATCCAAACCGTCGCCGCCCGCCTGCCCGAAGATGCAAGGGGGAATTAAGTCACCCCGAAAAGACGGCCTAGCCATTTTTGGGGCTCAAAAAAAATAAGACCCAGCCTTATTATATGAGAAACACGGTATTTCTTATTTCTAATTCAGATTGGAGAACTGAATGTATCAAGGCTCTAATATTTAAAAAGAGCAAAGCCCATATCTTTAATGCATGTAAAGATAAAAGGTGCCTGGTGGGAATCGGTGATAGCTATTAAGAAGGCAAGTCAAAACTACATCAGTTCAAGGCCACCAAGCACTGTGCCAAGTAGCCATTAATTCAAAGCAGCAGAATGAAGTCTAAAGTTTAAAAAATTGGAACACTGAAAAAAATTCTGACATCAATTTTGGGAAAGGCTTCATTCTTGACTGTAACAATAGAACTATTTGGTATAAAACACACTAAGCTATGGCCCAAACATTGGCATATCTAATTGAAGATTTGGAAATCTTGGATCCTGTCTTCCTGACACTCCTCTTCCACATATGCAGGAATAGATGGTAGAACTGGGGAAATTTTCTGATTGCTGCCATATTTTCCATTTCCAGGTCATAATTCCAGGAATACTCAGAACTGTAAACTGATTAAAATAGAACATTCCCAAACAAGGATGGACAGAACAGTATTGTGTTTTTTCCCACTGCTTTTCTTCATTAATCTGGATGTTAAAATCTACTCATGGGTAAATATGTTTTAAAAATTCATACTTTTAAATGTACGCTCTTACATATTACTAAATAAAACGCTTTCAGAACAATAAATGTATTCTTCGATGAAGGAGAAATTTCTAATTTTGTATTTAGCACAGATCTTTGAATGTATCACAATATTTTGAAAAATCATCAAGATAGCTAACTCTGCACCCATCTACACATTCTTCTGAGGAAAAGAAAATCAACTCGGCTGACAAACACTGTTGTCAAATATATGCTACACTTGTTTCCTTCATACTTGTTGACAACAATGCTCCTATGTCAGTCCTCTCATCTCTTCTACAAATCTTGGACCTCCTTTCCCTGTAAACAGATTTTCTTAATTATAGTTGACTCTGCCTTTGCTCAACAAATGGGTCAAATTAAATGTCAGTGATGCAATTTTCAGATGCATTGCACAAAGTAACAGATAATTAAATTGGGAATTCTATATGGCAAATATAAATTCCTAATTATGGATAAGAGAGATCTGTTGGAAAGTTACTTATTTTTTTCTTTAGTTATTGATTGCATTTATATCAATCCTCACAAATGCTTCATTTGTTTGGTTTAAGATAAAGCGCATGGAAATTTCCTGTACTTTTTTCTTCAGGAAACTTCATGACACTTAATCTCAACTGCACAAATAGTTCTAGACACAGTCACAGGGAAGTGACTGTCTGAATTACATGCAGAGATGTGCCATATATATTTATTTTGTACTGTTTTAATTTTATAAATGTAATGTAGCAGTCACTTGCTGATATGGATGGCTATAGAAATCAAATAAATAAATAACCAACCATGATGTGCATTGTTTACTTTGGACTTAGCACAAAATTGAACCAAGCTAATATTCTTTTTTAAATATATAGCAATAACACTTAGACATATACTGCTTCATAGTGCTTACAGCACTGTCTAAGTGGTTTAGAGTCAACATTTTGCCCCCAACAATTTAGGTCTTCATTTTACCGACCTCAGAAGGATTGAAGGCTGAGTCAATCTTGCGCCGATCAGAATTAAACTCCTGGCAGTGACAGAGTTAGCTTGCAATGCTGCATTCTAACCACAGCACCACTGTGGCTTCTATAAAATGTTAAAACAACTTATAGCTTGCTGCAAAGAGAGAACCATGCAAACATGCAAAGATATAATGGGCTACATTTCTCCATATTTCTAATTTATCCAGGATGCAGAATTTTTGATGGCCACTGTGGGATAGGAGTTAAAGGACTAGACTAGCTCTAGGGAGGTCCAGGTTCAAGTCTATCATCAGTCACAGGAGCTACACTAACTACACTAAGCACTATATATGTTGCCTTGAGCTTGCGAAGTAAAGTATGATGTAAGTCTAACAAGTAAATAAATCAAAATCTTAACATAGTCTAACTTTTATTTTGAAATGCAAAAGGCAGAAAAAACCCACAACAGTGTTCCCAAAATGAGGCAGGTGCAGTGTTTCTTATACTGACTGGATGTGATTTTTGGAAACAGAATCTAGAATTTAGAAACATTTACCATGACAAGCATTTTGATGATGATGATGATGATGATACTATGATAACCACAATCACTAAACATGCACTAAACATGTTAGTATTTTTAAAAGCATTTGAACAAGTGGTACTTCCCATCCATACATTTCTGAATTTGCCTGAAGGTGGCTACTATGAAACTACCCAATTGCCATATGCAAACACAAGTTGAAAGAATACTTTTGGATGATCCTTTTTATACTTTTTAGAACATGACTGGCTGTGTCAGGCCACATCTTTGATCAATATTATTTTATTTCTAAAGCAATATGTCATTTCCAGCTTCAAGTCAAAACAGTATCAGATGATATATACAATACAGAGGAACACACATACAAACACCTTTCTATGGATCACTCCTCTGTTTTTTTTTTTTAAACAAAAAGGATCTCAGGCTGTCACAGGAAGAGTACATTTTATAAAGAGGTATTTAGCACCTCCAGATGACCTCCAAGCAGAAATGCATCATTCCACTTAAATTCTGCCTGTCAAACGCTATGAAAAAGATTAAGTAAATATAAATGCCATTAAAGGGAGAAGTTATCTTAGTTGGACAAGTTTGAGCGTTTTGAATTCTGACAGCTTCCAATTTGGATGCCTTCCAATGTCAATAAAACTTGTTCAAGCAGAACCTTACCTGGTTTTCACCACATCGAGGGGATGCATCAGGCAAATTTCTACAAGACCTGTAAGATGATAGAAGAGAGAAGCCTGGTAAATATATTTGATCTCCACAACTATTGAAGTATCAAATGTTCTAGTGCTAAGCATGTTTAGCATGGGAAACACGGATAACACAAAAGCTTGTTCTTTTCAAATTAGCCCAGTGTCTTCTTTTGAGACAGTCAAGTTTGGGAGGAGGGAATTAAGCCTTGATTAAAAACTGTATTGAAGTGTTAAACTTGAGCCAAGACATTATAGGCTGAAATTAAAGATATCTCACTAATTCAATCTGCAATTTTACCAATATATTATTTCTCTGCAGCAGTGCTACATTTGCAGTTTTGGAATCTTGGAATACTAATGCTAAGTGTTAGAATTGTGTGGTTCACAGGAAGGGGGCAAATGATGAAACTTACGTTGCAATAACACAATACCAGCTATGAGATTTGTTAAGTTCGCCATGCAGAAGAATGCTCGGGAGTCAGTGACCAGCTTCAGCTCTTTATTGGGTCCCGAGATCGACTCGGTGCGGCTAGGGCAGGCGGCGGCTTTTATAGAACTTGCCGGCCAAGCCGCGGCCAATGGAACCGCTTTGAATCTCCCGCGATCGGTTTCTTCCAATCGCGGGGGATTCGCGGCGGGCCAATCAGTGCGGCTCGCTCGACCAATCGGGTCGCCGCGCGTCCTAGCCAATCAGAACGGTTTATTTACAAGAATGCTAATGTACAATACAGAACAAGATTTATTTACCTGCATGCAATGTCAGAATGCAAGTACAAAAGGCTGGGTTTCTGTTATGACATTATAGATGGATAACCTTCATTATCATTTTTTACTGTGGACACACTGGCACACATTAAAAATGAAGTTCTGTTGCCTGCTCTCAAAAGTGTTCATATACATAACACACATATATAGATATCACGAAGCCTCCTCCCAGAAAGTAACAAGGAAAGTAGATCATGGAGAGGATGTGTAGTCTCCCAGACAATACTATGGACCCTGGTGAAGCATCTCTTACATGCTATGTTCTGGATAGATGGAAGTGAACTGCCAATAATTTTCTCCTCACCACTCTCTGCATCACCTTCTTATCAGAAGCAGCAATGCTTCCAAACCAGAAAGTAATGCAGTATCACTAGTTTACTTTACTTTATTGTCATTGCACCTCATACAATGAAATTAAATACCATTAAATACATTATGACTATGAAAATAAACACAAACACACCCCTTTCACATTCTATATATTGAATTGAAAACCCCTGATATTGCATTAATATAGCACTATACAGTAGAATTCGATAAGAGTTTCTGCCTTGGAAAGAAGCTGTTTTTCAGCCTATTTGCCCTTGTTTTTATTATCCTGTACCATCTGCCAGATGGTAATAATTCATAAAAAGCGTGCCCAGGAAGAGATATATCTTTGAGAGTGTTTTGACCTTTCTTAAGGCAGCGGGAGCTATAAAGCTCTTCAAAGAGGGGAGAGGGCAACCAATGATCTTCTGGGCAATGATTCTCTGGAGTGCTTTCCTATTTGCCACTGTGCAATTGGCAAACCAAGTGCAGTAAGTTAAGATACTCTCTATGGTGCAGTGGTAGAAGATCACCAGCAGTTTTTCATTCAGTTGTTGTTTTCTGAGAAGTCTCAGGCAGTGTAATATCTGCTGGACCCTTTTGACCAGGGCTGCAATGTGAGCACTCCAGATCAGGTCCTCTTTTATGGTAATACACAGAAACTTAAAACTGGCCACTTGCTCCACATGACAGCATGCTCTCGATTGTCCCTCTATAGAACGTCCCTCTATAGAAAGGACAGGGGAAGGAAGATGTACTTTTCTCATGCGATGCAGAAATTGCAGCCTCTGCTATGCCCGCTTCACCAGTGTCTCGCTGTTGAGCAACCAAGCCAGCCTAGAAATTATGAGATGTATTTCACCATTGTTACATAATCTGTTACTATTCATAATTGATTTCTCTTTGGTCTGATGCTAAAAAACCTGGTTAAGTCAAGTGAGTTGTATTTGATATAAGATTAACTAGTAGGATGGACTAGAGCAGGGGTCCCCAACCACCGGTCCGTGGACCGGAACAAGTCCTACTGGGCCGCTGGTTGCTAGGCGCTGCCATCTTTTTTTGATGAAAAAGTGCTTCCGGTGAGCTTTTCGGGTAGAAAGCTCACCGGAAGCACTTTTTCATCAAAAAGATGGCGGCGCTCGCGCTCGGTGAGCTTTTCCGGGTAGAAAGCCATTTCTACCCGGAAAAGCTCACGAGCTGCGCCGCCATCTTTTGATGAAAAAGTGCTTCCGGTGAGGTCACCGGAAGCACTTTTTCATCAAAAAAAGATGGCGGCGCCCAGCTGATGCCGGTACCGGGCCGCAGCGCCCAGCTGATGCCGGTACCGGGCCGCGGCATAAAAAAGGTTGGGGATCACTGGACTAGAGTATTTAATAGTCCCTCCACATATATTTTCTTAACCTGACCAATATATTGCATTGACCAGTAATGGAGCACCTACTTTTCAACGTGATCCTCGTCACAATCTCATCTGTGTCCAGGATTTCTGCTTCCTCCCCTTGATTCTTTTTTGCCTTACATAGTGCCAGGCTTCTGAACTGGGTCCAACTATATGGTATTTTCTAATTGTTGCTCTTAGCCACAAGGGTGTTTCTACCAGCAGTTTGTTCAGTCCAAATCTCTTTTGTAAGAGGGTATTTGCAATTTCCCAAAGTCTACTTTAATAATAAATATAACATCTCATGAACATTTGCTATAACATTCATTATAATTTTCTTAGCTTCCTCTCCTCTCCTTTTCTTGCAGGCATTTTTCCAGCAAATAAATCAGATTAATTCCACTTCCATTGGCAGCAAATATATTTTGGTAACTTCAACATTTTATCTGCTTTTGTGTTTCTTAAAGGATAAAAATCTCTTCTTTGTTCTCATCATTTAATTATACAGTAGTTTTGTCTAGTTAGTTCATTTCCCAAGGCAGCATTCTCTGCATAATAGCCAAGAATATTGTATGCAGATATGGAACAAGGAAGGATGGGTGGAAAGAGGGAGGAATGGGAGAGGCAAGAAGGGAGTAAAAAGAACAATAACCACAGCAACTGCAAGTGTTATAATTAAGCTGATAAAACTCGATATACATTCCTTATTAATAATAATAATAATAATAATAATAATAATAATAATAATAATAATAATAGTAGTAGTAGTAGTAGTAGTAGTAGTAGTAGTAGTACAGACAGCCGAAGAAGAGAAACATGCTCTGGCAGATTATGTGAAAGACAGTGTTGAACCAGCTTTGATGGAGGTCAACAAGAGGAAGCTGCTCAAAGTGCAGCAAACCAAGGATCAATACAGGAAAACAGCAATGCAAACTCGGGCTGACAGCTGGTATAACAAAGCACTACATGGACAGTTCCTTGAAAAGATCCAAGGGAAAGTAGATAAGGAAAAGACCTGGTTATGGTTGATCAACGGAACACTGAAGAAAGAGACAGAAGGCCTGGTTCTTGCAGCCCAAGAACAAGCCATCAGAACAAATGCAATCAAAGCCAGAATAGAAAAATCTGCTGATGACCCCTAATGCAGACTCTGCAAAGAAGTGGATGAAACCATCGATCACATACTGAGCTGTTGTAAGACAATTGCTCAGACTGACTATAAACAATGTCACAACACAATCGCTCAGATGCTCCACTGGAATTTGTGTCATAACTACCATCTGCCTGTAGCAAAGAACTGGTGGGATCATAAGCCTGAAAAAGTGGTTGAAAATGAGCGTGCAAAACTACCGTGGGACTTCTGAATACAGACTGATAAAAGTTTTGGAACACAACACCCTGGATATCACGATTATGGAGAAGAAGAAAGTGTGGATCGTCGACATTGCCATACCTGGTGACAGCAGAATCAATGAGAAACAACTTGAAAAAAATCACCAAATATCAGGACTTGAGAATCGAACTGCAGATATTCTGGCATAAACCAGTGCAGCTGGTTCCAGTGGTACTCAGCACACTGGTTGCTGTGCCTAAAGACCTAGGCAAGCACTTAAAAACAATTGGCACTGACAAAATCACCATTGGTCAACTGCAGAAGGCCACTTTACTGGGATCTGCTCACATAATCCGCCGATACATCACACAGTCCTAAACGCTTGGGAAGTGTTTGACTAGTGATTTGTGATACAAAATCCAGCATAGTTATCTCATTTGCTGTGTGCTTGTTTTTTGTATATAATAATAATAATAAATTCTATATTACTATATTATTACTATTTGAATAATATTTGCCCAGAAAATATGATGGGTTCGCTGCATTTCTGACAATTTGAAAAATAATCCAGGACTTTAAAGGTGTGCTATTCTCTTACATAATACTGTAGCTGTTAGCTTTGAAGGCGCTTTTTAAGATATGATCATGACCAGCACGACAGAATAACAGAATTGGAAGGGACCTTGGAAGTCTTATAGTCCAACTCCCTGTTTAAGCAAGAGACCTTATACTATTCCAGATAAATAGTAGTCTAATCTCTTCTTAATACCCTCCAATGACAACTTCTGGAGGCAAACTGTGCCACTGATTAATTGTTCTGAGTTAGAAATTTTTTCTTGGTTCTAGACTGAATCTCTCTTTGATAAATTTCCATCCATTATTTCTTGTCCTGCTTTCAGCTACTTTGGAGAAAAGGTTGACCCTCTCTCCTTTGTGACTTTGTGACTTTGTAACCCATTAAATATTTGATACCAATCTTCTGTGAATAGAATACACAGAACTTGAAACTTTAGCATTACTGTACAATCATAAGCAATAGTAGTAAAAAACAATGGTAGAAGATTGAGAGGAGAAACTCAGATCCAGGGCCTAAATTATGCATGTCCATTAAAACAAGGGGAAAGTCTGCATTTTTTCCCATCTAGATCTCAGTCAAATGGCTGAAATAGAATTTGTATTTAAAACTGCTTTCAAAAATAAAGAAAATGCAAGTGAACTACAGTACTTTTGCATGTATAACTTATGAAGTATTTCAGGGATGTGCGTAGATGTTATTTTCGTCAAGCTATGGTTTCTCTGTCATCCCATTTGTTTCTTAAAACCTAGCCCTTGCCTTTGTTGATTGTGGGAAATATGGCCAACCAGAAAGAGTCCAAAATGACAGAAAATGTGTAACGAAAACAACACTATGAGTAGTAAGGAGGGGGTAGAAGAAAAAGTGATGACATGCCAACATTACAAACGATGCAAATCACATAATCTTCATCATTTGCATAACAACCATTGTCATTATTGTGACAACCACTGAATGCCTAACAGCAGCAATCTCTACAACCTGCAACAATAAAATAATCACTAAGAGAAATTTGAATGAAATTCTCAACAATTCTGAGAAAAAGTTAAAAAAAGAAAAGAAACCTCTTTTACAAAAGTATCATAAGGCAGATTTCAGTAAATCATTAGAACCTGTACAAAGGGCTTTGGATATCAGTAATAAATGTACTCAGGAACAGGGAAATTTCTTCCCTGCAATTGTTAGCTATAGATCTTAACCTGCAAACATTTAACACAATTCAATTAAGTTATACCTATTGGGTTTCCTATATTCTCCAAGCTTGATTTTCTTCTGGCAAACATTTTCTTACCAGTCTGGGAAATATCATCAGTATTCTGATGTGAAGAAATGGGCTTTGTTGGTTCTTTTATATAGAGGATCTGGTGCTGGTTTGAGTAGTACGTATTGATTAGAGGTAATGTTTCTCCTTTAATTGGCATGATATTTTTTTAATTGCTTACAGCAAATATTAGATGCTGGTTCCTGCTTACTTGGCTGTTGGTTAATAGGTGTGTGACAAGAGAGGGATATGGTCAGGCTTGTTTGCTACTTTCTTTGACTTTTGGTTGTTCTTTCTAAAAGATTCATTAATAGGATTCAATTCAGAATGAAATCAGAAATTATTTCAACAGACCGATAAAAATAACTCATTGGGGGGGGGGGGAGATGAAAACCAAGCTTGGAGAACATCAAGAACCCAACAAATCAACCCTGAGCTATATATATTCTCTACTATTGCAATTTACATCTGTGCTTGCCAAAAGAATCATTTGTGCTTCTAGAATAGTATTTTCTCTGCCATATTAATTTTCTACTTCTAGTTTTGTGGGTGTGAGTTTGTGGCTCACATAACATCCATTACTAGTTATTCTACCAGGCTGAGGCAAGATGGGCCAGTGTGTGTTAGCTCAGCAGAGACTCTAGTAACCGCTGAGTTTCTCAGGGTTGTGTGCCAGGTTGCAGAGAAACTGCTTAGAAAAAAAATATTTCCAGCCAAAAACTTAAAATAATATCCTTTGCAAGAGAAATTGTTAAGATAGATGATAGATACAGTAGACGATAGATAGATAGATAGATAGATAGATAGATAGATAGATAGATAGATAGATAGACAGATTCTGCACATTTTCCAATGCCTTCAGGAATGATATCCGTTCAGTTTTCAGTCTTTACCTTTTATGCGTTGGTCGGATCAGGTCCTGGGTGCTGAGAAGAATGAGGCATTGAATTTATTGTGATCCCTCTCCCCCTGACTCCCTTAGTACGGAAAACATTATTCACCCTTCTCGGTGTGCTTTTCTTATTTTCCTGGAATAAGATAGTCACAGAGGAAACAGAACACAATGGAAATTTGCTCATAGAGAGAAACACATGTCAGGCACTGTATATTACATAGCTGGAACTGTACATATTTGTTTTGGCATTTGAATGCATAATGTCAGAATATACAAAATAATAATAAATATTGAAATATGTGCCTTGCCTTGCCTTGTAAAAATACACCTGATTGTTAAACTGCTACATATGAACTAAGTATTAATTATTAGGCCTTGATTTATGAAAAATAAAACCTTAAAAAAAAGAATGTTCTGTCAAAATCAACACCTTTGCTGCCAAAAGAATGCTATGTTGCTTGATGAATGGTTGAAACCCTGTAAATGTTTCTGCTGTTATTAAAAAAATTGTTCACAATCCAAATATGAAATAAAATAGATTAAATGATTATTTCTACTTTATAGTTTCTGCAACATTAAAAAGCCCAATCAGTTCAAATGCATGCTAGTAAACCTAAAACTTTTCTTCTTCATGGTAGTGAGATTTAATTCTACAGCAGCATTAGACCTTCTGAATAGCACATTTTGCCTGTTTTTTTAAAAAAAACTTTAGTATAAAAATAGTATAACAGTATTTTAAAAAATCTATTCTCATCTCTATTTTAAACTTAAAGATGCAGCCAGAAGCACATACAGGTAGTCCCCATCATACAATAGTTACCTTAATCACTGTTCAAAATTACAGCAGCACTGAAAAAAGTGACTTATTACAATTTTTCACGCTTACAGCCTTTGTGGCATCCCCAAGGTCATGTGATCAAAATTGAACTGACTTATATTTGTGATAGTTGCAGTGTCCTGGGGGTGTGTGTGTGTGTCATGTGATCACCTTTTGCTACCATCTGACAAGCAAAGTCAATTTGGGGAGCCAGATTTACTTAACAATCATGTTGCTAACCTAACAACTGCAGTTATTCACTTAACAACTGTGGTAAGGAAAGTTGTAAAATGGGGCAAAGTTCACTTAGCAAATGTTTAACTTAGCAGCAGAAATTTTGGGCTCAATTTTAATTGTAATTGAGCTCAATTGTAAGCCAAGGACTACCTGTACTTGTCTTTTGGCTCTACCTTATTCCTCCTCCTCCCATCCAGCTACCCCTCCCATCCTGCAGAAACCTTTGAATGGATTGGAAAAGTAGGTCTCTCTCTCTCTCTCTCTCTCTCTCTCTTATAAATAAAGTATACCAAGTGGTTTTTTTAAACAACAATAAGAGCAGAAGAAGTTAAGAACCCAACAGGAATGAAAACTACTTCAATATAGCAGGTATCAAATGAACTGAAAGTTGGGAAATAAAACAAGTAACAGATATATATGTATATATTTGTAAATTTTATTTGAGTTTTCACAAAAAAAAACCAAAAAAATAAAATAAAACATCTTTTTTGAAAGTAGCATAATCCCGGGTTACATTTCTTCATACAGACACAAATTCAATTTCATGCTCATTTTTATGTTCTATTCCATATCTTATTACTGTTTTACATTTTCTGCATAGCTTCTCCCCTCTTTTAATTTTCTGTTTTATTTTAATTATCTCGTCTCAATTCAAATCATTATATTTTTTGTCTGTCCTGTTTCAATTATCTATTATCTTTTCTCATTAAACAAAGTTTTTCCTGTAGTTACTGATTGGAGTATGACGCCTTTATATCTTTTAAGTTTATCCATTTAACTCTTATTTAGGCTTCAATATATACCCTAAAGTTATAACATTCAATATAATACATAATTTCCATTCGGATTCTGCTTGGTACATTCTTAAAATACACACTATATTCTTAAAAAAATTAAAAATATATGTAATTAAAACAACACATTCCATTCCAATTCAATTCTATCATTAGTATTAATATTCATTAAGATCTTAACTTCTTTAACATTACTTTTCAATTAAATATCATACTTCTATGGGGACAATTATAAGCTTTCCATAATTAATTAACAGATTTTTTTTTCTAATGCTAGTATTTGAGTACACCAACATACTGTATTTACCTCCTGGTTAATAACATATAAATCAAATATAAATCAACCATTAGTTTTGCAAGATATTCCATGTAGTAGCACGAATACCATAAGTTTGGATGAAACTGGTCTTTGGTAGGACTCATATCATATTGGTTAAACTCTTACTATTAGCACTGAATACAGCATGTGGCAGAGATAGAGCTAAGGCTGATACTCTTAATTTCTTCATTCCTCCTCTTACCAAACATATTATGCAATAGCTTTGATTGAATATCTATGACTTTCAATAGAAGACAACATATGTAGCTCAGGGTTGAATTGTGGAATCCTTGATGCTCTTAGAGATTGATTGTTTGCTGGCAGATGTTTCATTACCCAACCAGGTATGGTAACATAATCAGTGCTAGTGAGTAGGAGGTTTGCTCCCTGTTTATATATGGTAGTTTGCCCTGCCAGGGTTGTGGGGGGTTTTAGTTTTTCCCTTGATATTGATTAGGATATTGTTTTCTGCTTGGTTGTCTGATATTAATCCCTTTTTATCTGGATGTTGGTTGTTGGGGAGAATATATTCTGGTCTGTTTCCATCTCTGTTTCCTACCAAAGTGATGATTTTGACAGATCGAAGATTGTGACTTGGAATGTAAGAAGTATAATGGTAATGCGCACAATATACACTGTGTAAAAATAAGGAATTCTCCCCCCTCCCCAAGAAGAATAAAAGAACTAGATATTTATCGGAAGGTATAAATTGGTATCATCTAGATCAGGGCTGTCAAACTCCCAGCCTGTGGGCCAGATGCACCATAGCAATAGCACTTAGATTTATATACCGCTTTATAGTGCTTTACAGCCCTCTCTAAGCAGTTTACAGAGTCAGCATATTGCCCCCCACAATTTGGGTCCTCATTTTACCCACCTCAGAAGGATGGAAGGCTGAGTCAACCTGGAGCCTGGTGGGATTTGAACTGCCAAATTGTAGGCAGCTGGCTGCAGAAGTGGCTTACATTACTGCACTGTAACCACTGTGCCACAGAGGCTCCTATTTATATATGGTAGTTGGCTGCATGCACTGGCTAAGCCCACTCCCATTTTAACGAAGGGCAAAAAAGACACATGACACTGCCGTGATGATGTGAGTTTGACACCCTTGAGAATACATATGAAAATAAGAATTTCTAGGTTGGTGATGTGATACTTCAGGAAATTGTCATAATGAGAGAGCTAAGGTAACCATTGGAGCAAACTGTAAATATTGTAAATGGATAAGAATCAGGGGGGGAAAGTACTTCTATCAAAATGACATGAATGATGGGAAGAAGATATGATGGAGCACAGGCAGTGAACAGACTATTTGGAATTCAAGAACAAATGAGCATCTGCTTAGAAAAAACTATATCTTGATTATGTGGTTTAAGCATATATCTTATTCATGCATATACATTATAAAAGAATTAAAATTAATCTGTAAACATAAATGATTTCTTTGTTTGTAATTAAATAAATTATACTCAGCATAGCTGCAGCTGACTTTATACATAGTGAGAAAAAGAACTAAATATTAACAGTGTTCTGATGGTACCCTACTCCAAATAGAATAGAATAGAATAGGATTCTTTATTGGCCAAGTGTGATTGGACACACAAGGAATTTGTCTTGGTGCAAATGCTCTCAGTATACATAAAAGAAAAGATACATTTGTCAAGAGTGAAGAATCATAATGCGCAACACTTAATGATAGTCATAGGGTACAATAAGCAATCAAATCATACTAGGAAACAGACAATATAAATCGTAAGGATTCAAGTGGATAAAGTTACAGTCTTACAGTCACAAGTGGAAGGAGATGGGTGGTAAGGAGTGATGAGAAGATTAATAGTAATAGTAGTGCAGACTTTGTAAATAGTTGAACAGTTTTGAGGGGATTATTTGTTTAGCAGAGTGATGGCTTTCGGGGGAAAACTGTTCTTGTGTCTAGTTGTTCTGGTGATGCAGTGCTCTATAGCGTTGTTTTGAGGGAAGGAGTTGAAACAGTTTATATCCGGGATGTGAGGGGTATATAAAGGAACAAAATCCTCCGTGAAAGAGAGGGTATCACATTTAAATATAGTGTTCAAACAACAGAATTGCTGTGTTGCAGTTTTGTTTGCTCTTTTGTTGACAATCCAACTGTGTTAAACTTTTTGATTATAGACTTTCTAAAAAAATGTCCGTATGTATAAGATGAGAATATGACACTCTATTTGCACATTCTTGAGAAACAGGCTTAAAGCCAAAACAACAGAGGAAAAAAACCAACATGTGGAAATATTAGTATCTCAAAAAATAATGGGTGAAAAAATATTTAATATTCCTTACAAGAATATAAGGAGGTCAAGCTAATTTGAAGACTAGAATTTATATTTCTAGTTGTTAATCAGTAATGTGGCAACTATATGATAACATAGCACTTAAATACATGTTAAATTTACTTTATACTTGAAGATTTAGGAACTAAAAAGAAAGTCGGTGTTGTTATGGAGAGCAAAATATAATTAGGGTTGATGACAATTTATGCAGTTGTGCAAAACCTAAAAAGTATTCAAGTATATTAAAATGGGTGATTTATGCCTCTTAAAATTATAAGAGAATCAAGAAGCAATATTAAAAAACCAGATTTGAAGTTAAAAACAAAATAATATTGTGAAAGTAAATGTTATTGATGGAGATAGGTCAAGCAAGACACTTTTCATAACAAATTACAGAGTGGTGGCCCTGGCAATGAAAAAGGCCTTCCTCCAATAACTCTCTAATCAGGCAGTGAAGAAGTTACTATCTTACCAGGCACTATTCAGATAAAGGAATGTCTGAAGCAAACAACTGAGCTCGGTGAGCACCAAATACTCCACGGTAAGAAGAAATTCTGACTAGCAGCATATTAAGAAACTCAGGGTACAGGTGGAAACTCACCCCCTTCAAAATGCTTTCTATGTGTGCCACTCTTTAAAAATTTGAAAAATCCAAACATTGAACTGAGTCCTAATATATATAAATCCATATTAATAAACAATATAGTATTTTTTGTTGATAGAGCAAACCTTTTTTAGACATTTGCTGAAGCATATATTCCAAAGCTGTTTTAATCCTCCTATGCTGAAACTGAACTGACTGGGATAGTTCTTTGTGTGTCTGTCTGATTTCAGCAGGTTTAAAGTTCTCTAATGAACAAAGCTAACAGCTCGTGGCTGCATGGACTATCACCCTTGAGGGCCATGATGTCTTTGCATTTAACTGCCTTGTCTATAGAGGTTTGAATAGTAGGTCAGATCAAAGAGGTGTAGAAACATAAAAGGCAGCTGTCTTTCATTTGCTCTTAATTAACTTCATCTGTCCAGACCCTTGGCACAAGTTCAAATCTATATGCCCTATGACCTGCTCCAAAATTCTGTATCATTGTACAGATTTCAACAAAAAAATCTGAAACTTTGTTAAACTAATTCAAGGAGAAGTCTTGTCTTCAAGGTAGATGCAGTAGAACCAATAAGCTTCAGCAATCTTTCTGCTAAAGTATGGCATCAAAATATTTAGCACTCCTAGACTCATGGCATATAGGGATTGAAGACACCTTGAAATGCTATAATCATTCCAGAATGGTGGATGCTCTATTCGATGGGGTATATTGAGTGTAGCCTACAGGTAGTACTCTTCATGAGAATCGGGTATAAATGTACAGACACACAGAATCATTTTTTTCTGTTTTCACAGGAAATGTATATTTCTTTGGTTTATTGACCAATGGGATTCACGGCAGCTGCCAACAATCTCACTTTTGGACTTCATCCCAGTACGATCCTCCATTCATGGAAGGTTTAATAGGTTTTTGGTGATTGGAAGGTGGAGGGAAACTGACATGCCTCTGGCGGAGACTGAGCAGTCAGAGGAGGGCCCAGGCCCATCTCTTATCCATCCTAGGGAACGCAGGGAGGAGAGGATCAGGGTAAAATGTGGTTTACTCAGGAGGAGAGGACCATGATCCTCTTCATGGGTTGCAGATGTGAGATCTGCATAAGAATTTGGACCTGCGTGCTAACCAGGGGTAGGATTCTACCAGTTCGTACCTATTCGCTAGAACCGGTTGTTAACATTCTAAGCAGTTTGGAGAACTGGTTGTTAGAAGAAATAACTGGCCTAATCCTGTAAGGAAGGCAGGAAGGAAACATTCTGGTGTTGCTTACAGAAACTGCCTCTGCGTTAACCCTTATTACATTCTTGGCATGACTAGACTTCCTGTCTCAGGAACGTCTCTGGAGTTTTTTTCCCCTCCTTTGCTAGTACTTTGCTTGGGTGGAGTGACCATTTAAAGTTAATATGGCACTGAAAAAAATGACTTATGACCATTTTTCACACTTACGACTGTTGCATCATCCCCACAGTCATGAGAGGCCAGGCGAGGAGATGCGTGCCAACATGACCACCAAGCCATGTCCACCCAGTCACATGACCACCAAGCCACGCCCATCACCTAAGCCACACCCACAGAACTGGTTGTTAAAAAATTTGAATCCCACCCCTGGTGCTAACAGACGCTGGAGACAATTTAATGTTTTATTCCTAAAGAAGGTTTATCTTGGTTGGTGTTCTTCCAACAGACTGTACCTGGTTATCTTCCTGAAGTTGGCAATTATCTATCCTGGTCTGTCATGGAACTTTATTCAGTGCAGTTTGTTTTTGTTTTTTGCTTCATTATCGGCTCTTTGAATTTGAACTGTGTTTCTTTCCCTTGAAATGTTATTTTGAAAATAGTTTACTCCTCCACTGTGAACAATTAAACAGTGAAGCCCAGTCGAAGGCATTAAAGGACTTTTAGTTACGTTTTGGGTTTTGTTATACTTCTGAGATACTCACATTCATACTCACATTGATCACATTCAATTTGCACAAATACTTCCTTTTTCTATATCTCTCAATGCACTAGAGCAGGAGTGTCAAACTCGATTTCATTGAGGGCCGCATCAGGGTTGTATTTGACCTCAGATGGCCAGGGAGAGGCGTATGGCTGGAGGTGGGCATGGCCAGCTCAACATCACTCATGTCAGGGGCACCTGTGGTGGCCAAGTTCTAAGGCAGGACTTCCCTAAGACCCTACAACACTCTCATAATCTTCCTTCTTTCCTCCCTTCTCTTATTTTCCTTCCCTCTTCATTCTCCTTTCTTCTTCCTTCCTCTCTTTCCTTATTTTTCCTTCCTTGCTCTCTTCCCATCTTTCTTTCTTTGTCTTTCCTCTTTCCCTTTCTCCTTTCCTGTCCCTTCTTGCATGCTGAAATGCAAAAGGGGAAACATTTCTCCTTTTGTTTTGTTTTTAGTTTGTTTTGATAGCCCTCTGCCAGTGAAAATGGAACTCAGGGGGGCTTCCCTCCTGCACCCTGTTTTCAGCAACAACTGTCTCCTGCCAGCGAAAATGGAGTTGGGGGGGGGGCTGCACGCTGGCAAAGGGCCACAGGAGGTCATCATGGCTGAAAACAGGGTGCGAGGGGACACATGCACGTGTACCCAAGCTTCATTTTCACTGGCAAAGGCACTACAGGCCTGTCCTTTGCTGTTTCCAGGCCACCCTACAGGCCAGATCTAAGCACCACATGGGCCGGATCCAGCCCACGGGCCTTGAGTTGGACACCCCTGCACTAGAGGGTCTTCTAAACTTCTGAAGCAGATTTGGTATGTAATGGTTGCTGAGAGAAAAGAAAATCAACTTTCTACTGCCCTTCACTGATCTAAAATGAGAGCGATCACATGTGGTTGGACCCAGACCGTTGACAGCAATCCACTTACTGTAAAGATACATTGATTTTGAAGGAAATGCTGCATAATTGTTTAAGTTAAGACTTGCTAATTGAAAACAATTCACCATATAATGAACTTTAGCTTAGCACACATCCAATGTATCAAATCATACAGTGATGTAATTGGAACAGACCAATTTGACCACTGAGTCCAATTTCTTGTCCAGGAAGAATCCAAATGAAAGCATTCCAAAGGGGTTGCTGTCTAGCTTTCACTTGAACAATAAAGTGGACCCCATCAACTTAAATCCATTCTTCTAAGTCCTGTGCTCTGGAATGAGATAGGACAGGTTTTGACCTTCTTCTTTGTGGCATCCTTTCAACTATTTGAAGAGTGCTACCATACCCTCCTACCCCTTAAGTCTTCTCTCCTCAAGGATAAACATACATTGCATTTGTTCATAAAGACAGAGCTTAAACATGCAGAACAAATTTCAATTTGCTTGAGGCAGTGAACACTGTAAAAATAAATAAATTTTAAAATGACTTAGGAGGACAAATTGAAACTACAACTGTGCTTGATGTTTTCAGCTTTAAAGGGGATCACATCTGTTCTTTTTGTCAAACTTCTTTCTAACATTAAGCAACAAAAAAGATTTAAGATAGGGGTGATTATGAATTGCAATTTAATTTTTTAGGGCAGACCAACACTTACAAAGGATAGGCTAATGAAGTAGAATGAGTGGGGTCACACATGTGGGCAGAAATTGTTTTCATGGGCTTTTTAGAGAAGAACATTAATTTCCCTTTTTTCCTTAAAAATTCTATAAAGCCTATTTTTGAACACATGATCCTTAAATGAGAGAAGTTTTACACCATTATCTGGCTATTGTCTTCATGAATTCCACTAGTATGCTCAGAAGTCTCTGGGTTGCATAGAAAAGAGCACATATGTTCTCTGGGGTGGCAGGCTGCTCCATTCCTGATTTAAGGTATCCCTAAGACGGAATTCAAAATGTATCTGTTACCCAGAATACATAGCATAGCTAAGTATTTATTGGTTTGGATATATGCTCTAAACCTTTTAATTAATTAATTGTTACGAATAGATTAAATAATAAAAAATTGAATATATTAATTGAAAGCCATGGCCTACTACAAGCTGCATGTTACACTCATGCTATGGATGATACATCCTCAATGTATGTTTTCTATCTGGCAGCAAAAAATATTATCCTACAAATCATCAAATTCTTTATGCTGCTCTGAGTGCCCAAAAAGCTGTTTAAACATTACTACTTAAAACATAATATTATTAAAAAGTGTGAATTTTTCAGATTTCACAATCTATTTTAAATCTATTTTATTTTTCTGGTTTTGTAAATGATCCATTTACTAGGACCTTCCCCCAACCATAGTTTTAATATAGAAGCCATTAGTTAATTTATAGAGATGTATCTTACTTACTAATGACCTTTCAGCTTCATTTACAAACCAAACACCTTGCCATTTAGGCAAGATGATTGAAAGCTAATCTAGAACATTCTGAATCTCACAAATTATTTCCCACAGCTCCTCTTCTTTAGAGTTGAGTAGAAGCCCAGGCAGTTGACTTTTGAGTCAGGGTGCAAAAATGTACCATATTATTAGTAATAGATTATGCTTTTAAAAAAATCTTATAGAAACAGAAAAAGATACTTGTGAGATTTTCCACCTCAGATGCCAAAAATAACCAGCTATATGGATTTTATGCATCATGGTTTGTGCCATTTCCTCTTTTACCTTAAGCCATAAACATCTCCTTCCTCTTCTGTCAAATGGTGCTTGAGGTTTGTGTCTACCACCTCAGTGTTTCCTTGTCCCTTCACCAAAAAAGGAAAGGCTGATGAGGGAGACAGCATCCACACCAGAGAAGAGTCTCCCAAGAAAAAATACCTATTCTTTCTGTTTTTAAATGGATATTTAGTTCAGTCTCTGAGCTCATTTAAATTTGTAACCTTAGCATATTGTCTTAACCAGCTTTTAATAAACATATAGTATCTGATGTGGGTTTCTGATCTTCTATTATATTTTTAAAAAATCTAGTATTCATTTTTATGGTACATTTTACATTTTATAAAATTGTGTGTGTGTGATTTATAATATGTATTTGTAATATATGTATATATTATATGTGTGTGTATATATATATATATATATATATATATATATATATATATATATATATGTATATATATATATATATATATATCCGCAGATTATATATATATATATATATATGAGAATATATATATATATATATATATATATTCTTATATATATTCTTAAGTTGGGTACTTACATGTATGGCATTCAGCTTTGTTCGGGTATTTTCACGTCATAGTAGTTGTGCTTTTAAAGTTGTAGCAACGTTTGGCAGATGAGATTCTGCCGAAGCGTTCAACTTAAAAGCACAACTACTAACGTAAAAGAACACAATCCATATATATTATATATATATATATATATATATATATATATATATATATATATATATATATATATATATATAAGTGCAATTGTCAAGATAAATCATCTTTTTACTTTTCTGTACTCTGTACAGTAGTGGATTTTTAAGCTGTGCAGATGCAGATAGATAACTCAACAAGATGTCCATAACAAAGTACATTTATTGGTTCATCAGGTATACTCATAACTCACATATGTGATGAAGTTCTTCTTTAATGACCAATCCTTTGCATATCTGTCTTGTAGGTAAAAAGATGATTTATCTTCTATCCTTTTTCCCCCATGTTTTCCCCCTACCTAACTATCCAATTCCCATACACTGGCTGGACAGCACAAGGTTCTTTCAGTGCCTGAGTCTGCTCCATTTACAGCTGCTTGACTATGAATGTTTCATAAGCACATCAGCAAAGAAAGCAGGAACATTTTTCTTAAATGTTTTTCTTCAACATTCTACAATATCTTCTTTTTCCAAAGGGAAGGGAAACCCCTCTGTTTTTCCTACTCTCTCAAACATCTGTTTGAAAATGGGGAAACCCCAATCTGGCTTGGTGAAATACTATATGCCCAAGGAAACAAAATTCCTGAAAGAATCAATTCTAAAATTCCTAATGCAGAACAAAGGGCAAATCATTTTATTCAGCAAATAAGCAGACATGCTTATGATGCAGAAATTCAGAAGACTGCAATCAGTGTTTCAAATCTATAGACTGTGAAGGCCCGCATCTGCAGTTCATTTTAAAGACATGGATTTAAAAATTGCCGGGGTTAGCATGCTTTATTGTTACAAATTTGTGGCACTGTTTGCCCAAACATGTCAAATGTATTTTACAGTATGGTTCTTTATGGATGTTATCCTGAGGTATCCTAGGGATGAATTGATTTTAGATAAAATTAAAACAATGGGAATGATAGAAAGAATATAGCTTAGTCCTCAGTTAATGACCACTCATTCAGCAACCATTCAAATGGATGACAGTGCTGAATGAATAATACTTTAGGCTGGTCCTCAAAGTTCTGACATCACAGCACCCCTGCAGTCATGTGATTGCAATCTGGTCACTGGTCACCAGTTCTCACTTACAATTGTTGCCGCAACCCATGGTCACATGATCATCATCTGAGACCTTCCCTACTCACTTCCCATAAGCAAATGGGGAAGCCAGCAGAAAAGATTGCAAGTGGTTCAGGTTAGTTTTTCCACCTGGAGGGGGGGAGGGCTTGCTGTGCTTGCATCACCCTGGCCCCTTGCATGTCCTTCTCCCCACCTGGCAGAGTCACTTACCTGCCTGCCAGCCTACTTTTGAATTAGCTGGGATTTACAACTTCTGCCCAGCTTTCCCACTGACTTCGATTATTGGAAGCTGGTAGGAAGTTGCATGGAGATCTTTGCTTAATAACCTGTCAATTTTGCTTAATGATAGCAATGGGGCCTGCTGGGATTGCCATTGTTAGGCAATGCAGTCACATGATATTGTGGTTTACGACTGATGACAAAAATTCTGGTCCCAATTACTGTGGTTAACTACTTGTATTTTGGAGGTCTAGATGACAACAATGGTGGTATAGCCCAATGTGGAACTGAAACAAATGCTATATTTCAAGAAAAATAGTCATAAATGCTGTGAAAATGTTGAAAGATGTGATTGGAGAAATGTTAAGAATACATGTGATTTGCTTATTGAATGGCTGTGCCAGTTTTTAAACATTTATTTTTATTTATTTATTTATTTATTTGATTTGCCAATTGTTTACAAGATAATAAGTATAAGTGTATACATAGTTGTGAATACATGAAATGGGTACATATAAGAAAAATAAAAGAATAAGAGAAACAATAGGACAGGGACGGTAGGCACGTTGGTGCGCTTATGCACGCCCCCTACAGACCTCTTAGGAAAGGGGTGAGGTCAATAGTAGACAGTCTAAGGTTAAAGTTTTTGGGGTTTGGGGAAGAAACTACAGAGTCGGGTAGAGTATTCCAGACATTGACCACTCTATTGCTGAAGTCGTATTTCCAGCAATCAAGTTTGGTGCGGTTTGCTTTGAGTTTGTATCTATTGTGTGCTCTTGTGTTGTTATGGTTGAAGCTGAAGTATTCATTGACAGGTAGGACATTGCAATGTATGATTTTATATACCATGCTTAAGTCAGACCGAAGACGGCGTAATTCAAGGTTTTCTAGTTCTAGAATTTCAAGTCTGGTGGCATAAGGTATTCTACAACGAGTAGAAGAGTGGAGAACTCTTCTTGTGAAATATTTCTGGACTTTCTCAATTGTGCTAATATCAGATACGTAATGAGGGTTCCAGACTGATGAACTGTATTCGAGTATTGGTCTAGCAAATGTTTTGTATGCTCTGGTTAGTAGTGTGATATTACCAGAGAAAAAGCTACGTAGGATTAGGTTAACAACTCTTAATGCCTTTTTGGCTATGTAGTTGCAGTGGGCTCTAGCACTTAGATCATTAGAGGTGAGTATTCCAAGGTCCTTTACAGAGCTTGGGTCATCAACAAGATCTTGACTATTCAGCTTGTATTTTATTTTCTGATTTTTTTGCCAATATGTAAGACAGAGCATTTATTTGTTGAGATTTGAAGTTGCCATTTGTTTGACCATTCAGATACATAGTCAAGATCTTTTGTAGGGTAGCAGTATTGTCTGTGGTATTGAACAGCTTTACATCATCAGCGAAGAGAACGCAATTGCTCTTAATATGATCACAGAGGTCGTTTATGTAGAGTATGAAGAGAGTTGGTCCTAGAACACTGCCTTGGGGGACACCACTATTGACAGGTACTGGATTTGATAGGGACGCTCCCGATTTTGACCATTTGTTGTCTGTTTGACAGGAATGCTTCTATCCAGTTATTCAGTTGTCCAGAGATACCATAGGATTTTATTTTTAGGAGTAGTTTGTCGTGTACCACTGAATCAAAGGCTTTACAGAAGTCTATGTAGATTGCGTCTATTGCTTTGCCCTGGTCGAGTTGTGTCGTCCATATGTTTTTGCAGTGTAAGAGTTGCAGATTACACGATAGTTTTTTCTGAAACCAAATTGTTTATTGGAGAGTAGGTTGTTTGTCTCTAAGTGGAGGATGATGGATTGGTTAATAATTGATTCCATGACTTTACAGGTGACGCAGCATAAGGAGATTGGCCTGTAATTTTCAACTAGGCTTGGGTCTCCCTTTTTGAAGATGGGGATGACTGTGGCTTGTGACCATAGGTTAGGCAAGGAGCTGGTCCTGAAAGATTTTTCAAAGATTATGCTTAGAGGTTTGGCTATGGCAGTGGATAGCTTTCTTAAGAAGTAGGCACATATTCCATCCGGTCCAATAGATAGAGATGGTTTTAGATTGCGTAGTGATTTTTCAACATTGTCTTCTGTGAAATCGATATGTATTAGATCATTGTTGTTATCTGTGGTACGGCTAGGAAATACTGGGCATGATCCATTGCTGTTTACAAATACTGAGCCGAAGAATGTGTTAAAGATGTTGGCTTTAATGGTGTCGTCGTTGCAGTCTTTACCATCAGGTCCTATCAAGGGAGGGATGGACCTTGAGTCTTTTAGTTTGTTGTTTACAAAATTGTAAAAAGCACGGGTGGAATTGGTGCTTAGAAGGTTTTCCTCTTGTTTAATGTGATAATTGGTGCATTCGGTCTTTATCTGGTGGCATAAATTTTTGTATCGGTTTTTTGAAATTGGCAACGTGACCAGATTTGTTTTTCCACCAGAGTGATCTCTTTTTGGATTGAAGTTTCCTTATTGATATGGGTAATCTGCTTTTTTGTTTTGTTTTGGGAGTTGTTGTTGGAACATATAGTTTGATGACTCTTTTGACTTCAAGTAAAAATATGTTGTAATGGTCTTCAACAGTATTGCATCCAGTGAATAGAGATTGCCAATCAAGGGATGAGAGATCGTTGTCTATAAGATCATAGTTGCCTTTTTTGAAGTTACAATTGGGGATTACATCATTGTGGTGATTTTTGTGTGGACGTATGTTGAGACAAAAGTCAATCATATTGTGGTCACTACTGGAAAAGGGTTCTTTAGTTTGTATTCCGTAAATTAAATTCAAACTATTGCAGAAGATGAGATCGAGGCAGTTGTTTAGTCTAGTGTTGTTGGTTACTAGTTGTTCCAGTCCCAGATTTGTAATAGCATTGTAGAAGGTTGTGTGTATGATTTCAGTTGTACAATCATTTAGGGTCCAGTCAATATGAGGTAGATTGAAATCACCAAGAAGGATAAAAGGGTATGGGCAGGATGCAGCCCATGTTAGTAATGTATTTAGCTTGTTTACATGTTCGATGTCATAATCAGGTGCTCTGTAACATAGTAAGAATCGAATTGTGATATTTAAGGATAGTTCACAGATGATGGTTTCAGGAAGAGCAAGCTCCTGGGTAACTTGGATATTTTTTAGATGTAAGGATTTTTTATAGAATATAGCAACACCACCTCCTCGACGATTTTCACGATCTGATCGGTAAACATGATAGTCTCTTACTGTGGTAATGGAGTCAGGGAGAGATGCATTGAGCCATGTTTCACAGACAAATATAATGTCGAAGTTAGCCATATTTAGGAGGATGAGAAATTCAGGTATTTTATTCACGAGGCTTCTTGCATTGAGTAGTTTGCATTTAAGGCCGGCAGTAGTTGGAATTGAGGTAGTTGGGGGGCGTGCGTGCCTAGTCTTGGGTGATGGTGGATCGGTTGAGGTAGGGTTGTGGTTGAGGGTAAAAGCTGAGTATTGGGTTGCGTGGCTTACTTTTGATACAGTCAGCATGGTAGTCAATGTACAGGTCCTTCTCTCCATTGTCTAGACGGTTTTTGAGTTCAATGCGGAGTACACGGGAGCGGGCACGTTGCTGTATGGTTAGGTCAGGGCGGCAACGGAGGTTCTTATGGTTGGTGTTGGTTTTGGCGAGTGAGTTTATAGTATAAATGAATTTACGTTTGCTTGATTCAGTTTTGAATCAACATGTGTGTACACACAGTGTTGTACACATTTGAGGTTATTAGCTATCTAATATTACACAAAAGCCCTTAGGATTCATAAAAATATTTTAGGGGCATTAATTTAAACCCAGATCTACATATTTGCTGATAAGTATTGGGTTTTCTATATAGATGCATAACTACTTCATGTCTTCTTTGACACACAACTGCATTTAAAAGCTCACAGAACTTTTGAGCATTTCTTCCAGTTATGACCATTTGTTTAGTGGTTCAATAGTTACAATGGTGATGAATGAATGATACTTATGATGTGACCTCATAGTTCTGGCTCTTGCAGCATCCCTACAGTCACATGTTTGTGATCTGGGCACTTGGCACCTGACTCACAATTAGAATGTCACAATGAGCTGTAGTATCATCATCACAATTTCCAATGCTCCCTGCTGGCTTGTCACAAGCAAAATCAATGATACTTGATCTGTGCAGTCCTTATTTAACAATGGCAACTGGCACAGCTGGAATTGCCTTTGCTAAGTGACATAATCATGCAACGTCACACTTTATAACCAATTCACTTAGCAACGGTCACTTTAGTCCCAGGGTCTACATGCTTACAAATATACAGAATTTCATATGTATGTGACATGTTATGTATCATATGAAGGCAGGGAGAAAATACTGGCATCATTAGTTTTCATTAACAGTATTAAGTATAATATATTTAAATTTATTAAATTTATTTGCTGCCT
Organism: Notechis scutatus; assembly: GCF_049901735.1. Taxonomy (NCBI): domain Eukaryota; kingdom Metazoa; phylum Chordata; class Lepidosauria; order Squamata; family Elapidae; genus Notechis; species Notechis scutatus. The sequence continues at coordinate 289,284,524 of NC_142009.1, forward strand.
AACTCACCATGTGGCTGCTCTAGGCAGCTTACAAAAATAAAGAGGAAGAAAATGAAAGGAGTGTAAACAGAAGTAAAATAATAGAATCATAACATAAACAATGAAAAAGAACACAACGAGAATACATCAATATGATAACCAAAAAGATGAAAGAGTGAAGTCTGTCATCAATCCAGCAGCCTGTGTGTGTGTGTGTGTGTGTGTGTGTGTGTGTGTGTGTGTGTACACAGAATGCAAAAGACTAGCACTTGAAAATGATTGGCAATAATTTAGGATATTTAACAATCTTCACATTGGATATACCCTAGGAAACAAGCGATGACAGCATTATTATTTTGTGTTATTTTAGCCTTCATTACTCTTCCAAACATTTTTCACCGCCCTCAACTGCTGGCAGTATACCATGGCAGAATTTCAACAGAAATCTACCCTAGGTTGTGTGATGACTGGGAAATATCATTTTTAAAGTCGTACCTAGAATCAGGTTTAGCATTTCCTAAGGAAACTGAAGTATTGCCACTCCAGTGAAATCAGGAAAACCACCTAAACTATAGCAACAGGGGCTTTAATTTCTGCCAGAAAAGTGCCTACTGTTTGGGATCTGCACATTTTAAAAAAAATGTTTTAAGCAGGCATTTGAAAACATGTTCACTTGTCCAAAGAGCTGGAAGTACAAGCAGTACCGGACTTATGAGCACAATCGAGCCCAAACTTTCCATGTTAAGCAAGTCAGTTGTTTAGTGAGTTTTGTCTCATTTTATGAGCTTTTTGCCACCATTGTTAAGTGAATCACTGCAGTTGTTAAATGAATTGTGTAGTCATTAAGCAAATCTGCTTAATCTCCTCCCAACATTGAGTTTGCTTGTCAAAAGCCGTCTGGGAAAGTGGTGATGGTGACAACATAACCTCAGGATAGTGCAATTGTCATAAATGCACACCAGTTGCCAAGCCCTTGAATCTTGATCATGTGACCATGGAGATGCTGCAATGGTTGTAAGTGTGAAAACCAGTCATAAGCCACTTTTTTCAGTGCCATTGAACTTCAGAGGATCACTAAACAAATTGTTATTAAATAAAGAGCTACTTGTAGCTGCTATACAGTTGCACCCTTGATTTTGGTCAGGTGCAAGGTTAAAAAAAAATCTCCATAATTACTTTCAGGAATCAAATACCCTTAAATACTCTAATTGAATGAAATTCCATTTTTTCAGTAGTGATTCTTATCTCAAATTAGATATCCTACTTTATGAACTATGCACTTTCCAAATTTAAACAAAATATATAGTATTCTACAGTCTCTTTGTTTTCAAGTGGAATATGTTTTCAATTAAAAAAAAAAAAAAGCCCAGACCAGTTTAAATTGAACAACTGGATTTTTTATACTAATTTAACTTCTGTAGAACTTTGCAATGTCTGTACTCTGTTTTTTGTCAGTGCCAGATTCTCTCATTCTTATATTTCCCCTGTGCAATTCTTTATATGCATCTATGCCTAATCATGATGACACCACAGTGACAAAATATGTGTGTGATATCATCATGCAAGCTCCATGTTTTTGTACTTGCACACATGCAAGTACACATGAAACAGACTTTATGTTTCAATGTTCACCCCCTATTCCTTTTTATACTCTTACTGTAGTTCTCTTACATGGATGCCAGGAGCTTGTCTAAATATTCTGCACCCATGGTCCAGTTCTACCCATGAGATACAGATAGTAAATGTTTATATGGTTATATTCAGGTCAGTGTAGATATAAAGGGTGACACAAGAGTAATGGTAACTCTCCAATTCTTAAAACAAAACAAAACAAAAACAAAACAAAAACTCCAGGGGAAAAATTGCTTTTCAGAAAAATGATGATGATCGGAATAACAATAATTATCATTATATCTTGGGTTTCCCAGCAATAACTTTCTCTATGCTAAGCAAAACTCACAACCATTGTGCCATTCCAGCAATAGGAGTAAATGGAATAGGGGAATAGAATAGAATGCAGTTTTTAGAAATTGCTTAGTGTGCCTGCAGGTTTTTGCCTTTTGATGTTTTGTGCATGGTTTCAGTTGAACTTTGTATGCAGTACATAAATGTACCTGTATGGGTATGTGTAAAAAGGAATGTATTAGCAATCACTTTCCTGGAGGAAAATGGTAGGAGGGCTCAGTACACTTCACAGTACTGTCCACTGGGAAGACATGATAATATGTATTTCAGACTCAATATCTTGCAAACTGGTGTGCAATTGTTTCAGTGTGGATGAGAATTTTTTTAAGGTAACTTTTTCTACCTTGTTGGACACTGCACAGCAAAGTATTTTTCTGAGCAAGTACAAGCCCTTTGATGTAAATCAAACCAGGAAACAAAACCACAAGGTCTGCTACAGAGGTGGGATTCAATTTTTTTTACTACCGTTCTGTGGGTGTGGCTTGGTGAGCGTGGCAGGGGAAGGATACTGTAAAATCTCCAGTCAGAGGTGGTATTTGCCGGTTCTCCAAACTACTCAAAATTTCCGCTACCAGTTCTCCAGAACTGGTCAGAACCTGCTGAATACTACCTCTGGTCTGCTATAATTTTAATGTTGTGAGGTATAACAAAACTTCGAAAATCCACTAGAACAGGGGTGTCAAACTCACGGCCCATGGGCCAGATGTGTCACATGCCGATCCCGTCCCCGCCCAGTTTAGTGAAGGGAAAAAAAAATCCCGATACATCACATGACGCCACCATGACAACGCAAGTTTGACACCCCTGCACCAGATTCCTTTCTTGCAGAAATCATGAAAAATCACAGTAGGTTTAAGTTGTTTTCTTACATTTACTATATTTTCAGGGATGAGATTTTGCTTAGAGTCTTGTAAGGCTCTTCCTTTAATGGCTCTTCCTTTTCCAACATTACCTCTGTCTCCCTTTATACCACCTCTTATCAAAATCAACCTGCCCTTCAGGTAAATACATCCCAGGCATATTATACTATTAGAAACTTCTATAATTCATCCCACTCCCCATCCCTGCTTAGCAGTTTCCCAAAGTCAACAAGCAAGTCTTGCCACACCAGGACAGATGGAAACTGGACCCTCCACCTTTTCTATCACAAACTAGTACTGGAGAATCTGTCTTGTCAGGAAACACAATTTTCTTCATCTTGGGACACACTGACTATTGATGGCAGTGGAAGATTATGGAGCATGTGTAGGTATTTCTAGTGAAATTGGTGTAGAAGATATGGAACACACTTTCCCACAGCTGCTGGTACCAAACCACCAGAATGTCATTACTGCAAACGGCATGTCTACCTGCATGAAGATTATAGTAATCATTAACAGAAATCACAACAATATAGGGTTTAATATCAAATGCATATACAATAGTATACTGTCAAAATGTCAAATATGCATATTGGCCAAAAAAAAAAGGTTTAAGGACTAAGCCATGGTAAATTGACTAAAATTACAATAGCTGGTTTCAAACAATAGGCTAGCTGAAGTCAAACAAATCATGTGAAGGTTTTCTATGATGGGTGAGGTTAAGTAATATGAACCTCAAACCTACATCACCATGTTGTTCTGTGATCATAAATCCTGTGTTTCTCAGTTCTGTCATGTTTTGTGTGTGTCTGTACTTTTGTGTATGTGATAGTAAAGGGAGGAACAACAACTTTTGACACAAAAACCCAATGTAATATAATACCAGAAACTGGAAGCCTCAACACTGAGACCCTATCTATGTGTTAGCCACAATTTAAATACGCATTCAAAATTAAAATTATATTGTTTACTACTGCCCAAAATTTTTTGACCATTAAAAATGTTGGGAAATACATTTTATCACAGAAAATTATTTCTAACATTTGTGGTGGAAGTAAAAGGGACAAAAATCTATTCGGTTTCCAAGTGAATTTATTGCCATAATTATTTATCAGAAGTCCTGGCAATATCATGCACAGCATTCTTCTAGTATGCAAACAACAAGAATTATATAATCTTAATCCATGGTGATCAATGCAAATTGCATACTTTAGTAATTTGGATATTGTGCTTGCTACTGACTTGGTGATAGTAAATCTCCCTTTCTCTCCTAACCATAATATTTTTTTAAAGTATGATAAGCTTTCCAAAAACTACACCATGCCTAATGCAGGATGAAACATTTGAAACCAGCAAGACAAAAAAAATTTATTTAAATACCTCATACCCACAACACTTATGATCTGTAAACTTAGCATTGTGGCATCTTAGAATTATTTATTAAAGCAACATGAGAATTGTGAAGAGTGTCCCAGTTTTGAGGGAGACCAACTTGGGCTTCTGCAGATATATAAACATTATTAAAATTTCTGTTGTTTTCATGATAAGATTATAATTATTACATATTTGTGGCTTTCTTTGAAACAAATGTATCAGTATTGTCATAAATTGTTCAGTGAAAATTAATACATAACGGTATTTTGTTTAGTAAAAAAGCAAATAAGTACTAGAGCTTTAAGGGGGAGGGAAATCAAGGGAGGTGTTCACAGCATGTAACTTTATAGCATCCAGGACAACTGAATGCCAGTTGTTAAAAAAGAATTTATAGTCCACCATTTTAAGGAACCATGTATAAAAACAGTTGTGAAAACAACCTAATACTTTGCCACATGCCTTTAACTCTCTTCTTAAATAAACTAATGGAAAACACACTTTAAAAATCTCTGTGAGTTAAATTGTAAAAAGTTCTCTTTTGCAGATTTGGCTTTTAAGTGTAGAACAACATGGAGACTTTTGAAACAGCTTTCCTTCCTTGACGTGAAGAAGAGCAGCTATTTATCAAAAGTGGTGTGGGGAGGCTGGCAGGATGAACTAATGAAGCCCATCTGTAGTCAAACATGATAGAAGGAATAAGGCAGTAGGTTAGTTCTGTAATTCCCAAATAGGGCCACTTTAAAGATATATCAATTCACTAATAATCTGAGACACTAATATGGGATTGGAAGGCCAGACAAGTACTGTATTGTACACTTTTATTGATAAATTTTAAACAACAAAGATTCAGCTTAATAACTTTTAATATGCATAATCAGTGTGGGAAGATAGCAGAAAAACTGAAATATTATTATTTCACTAAAAGTAGTACATAATAAGGGTAATAATAAAATTTGTATTTCTAAACTGATTGTGCAAGAAAGAGATATTGTACGGTATATGTTTTAATCATAAAGAAAATAAGCATAGGTTATATTCAGGTCAATGTAGATATAAAGCATAACACAAGAGTTTCAAAAGCCTGCTTGGAGAATATCATTTAGTTATAAATTTATTATTTAAATTTGTGTTCTGCCTTTCTCCAATGATGTTTTACTGTGATTAATAATAATTATAATAACATGCAAAAACAAAAAAAGTTTTTTAAAAAACAGGAACAGCAATAATAACATCCAGACAGTGTAATACACATTTTTAAAAAGTTTCAAAAAAATTTACTTGTATGCAATTAGGCTAAAGGCTATTAAACTAAAAATGTGCAGATAAAGTTGTCTTAAGATTTTAATAACAGGATCCAACCACAAAACATTATAGCCTGAAATGGAGAAAATATCCTCTCTTTGAGCTTCCCCCCGATCCATGTGCCTTGAATATTAGTAGGGTAGACAGAATGGGCTGTCAAGATTTTAAAACAAGCCAACATCTGCATCAGAAGGCTTTGAGCCAATCAGAACTAACTCCAGACATTGGCAATTAGCTTGTTCAGAGAATTATTTTTTCCTTGCTTCATTTGTAAGTGCATGTGGAGTGGAAGAACAAGGGGAGCCAATTGATGATCTGTGCATTGGGATTTTGTGGCACAAACCACATGATTTACATACTTGTGTCCAATGTTAGGACTCAAAAACAAAAGCCTATGGTTTGGGTCATAATTTGTTTCATCACTTTGTTGCAACTGTGGTTTGTACCACATGCCAAATTCTCCACTATAAGGTTTGGGGAATTGTTTGTGGGCTGGCTTTTGTTTTTTTGTTTTTTTATTTAAATTAGAGCAATGCTGCAGCTTTTGGGAGTTTGTGAACAGTTCATTTGGGTAGGAAATTTTTCATGACTTTGCTTACTAGATAGAGAGTCCTGTTAGATATAGAATATATTTTCCCTTCCTCAGCTTCAGCCACTGCAGAAAATGCAAAACACTTTATTTATTTACTTATTTTTGTCAATTGCTTACAAGATAATAGGTGTAAGTAAAAACATAGTTATGAATACATGGATACAAATAAGATGTCACTGGGACAACCTACCCACTGCAGGCTTCAACTACAATCTATAAAGGTATTTGCCTTCTGGAATGAGGTTTCCTCTGAAACCTGGATGCCTCTCACCCTGCTCAGAGGTCTAAAAAGAACTAGCTGTTCTCCCAGGCCTTGGTCTAAAGTGGCTGGAGCTCCCTACACAAGTTGATGGGACATATTGATGGGATGCATGGAGAGGTATCTGACAAGTTTGTCATCTTGTTCCTTCTTTTTCATTCCTTCTAATTTGGTTTTATATTCTTATTTCTGTGTATTGTTTTTATACTGCCTAGTGTATCATGAACCATCCAGCGTAGTTTGAAGTTTGGAAGCATCAAATTCAATACAATAAATAATAAATCTATGTCTCCTGAAACACAGATTTTCCCTGCTCCAAGAGAAAGCAAATATCTAAGGCAAGTTCCCACAATTCAGTGCCATTCTGATTTGTTAGATTAAAACAACTCCTTTCATCCCTTGCTATGGGTATTGGAATCACCATGCTGGCAGATGAAGATTAAACTAAAGGATGTTATTTAAGCACTCTGTCTATAAATTTGCTGCACAGTACTCACAACTGTTATTTTATTTGATCTCTTCATGTTAAGAATGGTGAGCTGCTTAATTAATTAAAGTGCCAATGTCTTTCTATCAGACTAATCCGTCAAACTGTACCTTGTGCAAATAAAATGCCTGTTTTGCAAAGTACCCTTTTTTCTGGTAAAAAAAATCATGCTGGAAAGAAATTGGAACAATATTCTAAGCTGCCCAAACAAGAACTTTTCTGCAGGAAACAAAAATGATTGATGAAAAAGATCCTTTGGCATTTTGCCCAGACAGGAATCAAGTCAATAATTAATTAACTGCTAACAACCTAGTTTTGAAAAAAAAGAAACCATTTCATGGTAAAAGGGAGAATAATTTTATTTGCTCAGAAGTTTTTTTTTTAAAAAATTTCTATCCTTCCTATTTTTTCTGAGTACTAAGATTTATTATCAGCTGGTAGTACAATAGAATTTTCTAAACAATGTTTCAATGGTTCGTTGGGTTTTCTTTTTCTTCTGCTTGCTGACATTTTATAATTTAATAAGATGGGTTGAAAGAACTGTGCTGTATCATTTGTTTAATATTTATTTTGGTATCCAATACACAGTGTTTAAGATTTGTGCAGCTGGTGAAGGAATACAAGATTTTTTTCTGTGCTTGTAGCACTAACTGGGCAACTGACTGTCTTCCCATGGTATATTAAAAAAAGGCCTTAGAAAGTCCTCTGAGTTTGTCTGGTCCATTGAAAAGAAACCATTGCAGATTTTACCAAAGGAGAAATTCCCTGCAATTTGACAGAAGTATAATGAGTCAACTCTTATAGACTTGTATGGTAGTAACAGTTTCCAGAAAAGGAAAAGTGCAAATCAGGAAGGAAAGCATAAGGAGCAATGGGGGTTCAATAGTTTTTAACACATCAACATTTGAGAACAGGGGGGATTTCAATTCAGCAGAAGCTTTTCTGCAGCCCTGCAGGGACCTCAGAACCACATAGGGAATAACAGAATATTATGCCTTCTCTTCTGTTAGCAGGAAGAGAAAGAATTTTTCCACCAGCAGAAGTCTGAGAGTGGAATCTCTGTAACTGATTGCCCTATGCAGGCATTCTGACTGCTCACATGAGGGCTAAAAGGATGGTGGAGGTGAGGAAATGCATGCTTTTTGCCCTCATACACCTGCATACAGCACTGGTTATCTTGCATCTGACATGTAAGGTGATCGGAACTGCAATAATGGAGCTTTTGTTTACGCACCATTTTCTGCATTCATTAAAAGTCAAACTAGACACAGCTTTGCTTTCTATTTGACGTATTCTGTGCAGTTCTTTAGAAAATCAAAGAAACAAATTATTTCTCTAACTTAAATCCTGTTGCCAGGACACTTTTTGTTCCATGAATAAGCTTGGGTTTTAGCTCACAGAATGACTTTGCTGATAAAATAGGCAATCATTTTCTGCATTCAATCATTTTCTGTATGCTATTTGGTAGGAAGATAATAGAAATGATAACACGCAATCTGCTACACGTTTTTTAAAGCTCTTATTCTTTTTACACAGTTTTGCTCCAAAGTAATCTAGGAAATGAATTAAATATTTCAAATTTTAACTTCTGGCTCAGAATGCTTCCTGGTGCGTCTTGTTTCCTAAAGGTAAATCTCATACCCTGTGCTTATCTGGTGAAACAAAAGTATCCGTTTCTGAAATGTTTTCCATCTTCTCAGTTCCCAAGCCATGAATCACACCAGATAAAAGACCAGACAATAAGATGGAGTGGGGGGTGGGGGGACAAAACCTGTGAGTTACAGAACTCCTAAGTAAATTGGTGCCTGCCTTTACCAAGCTGAATCGCAAACAGTTCCCTCCCTTCTTGTGATCCTTCTTCAAACAATTCCTTCATTTACGTGGGGTGCACTTCCTGAAAACAATAAATGAGCTGGTGAGTTATCTTCTCATTAAGACTTGTGAAGCTGCCAAATGAGTTAGAATGCTTCTTTTAACAGTGCTTTCCCTCCTCTTTCTGCCTATCTTCTACTGATCTGGATTTCACCAAACCTCTTGTGTCTTCTAAAGCCTAGACAACAAAAAGGCAACTTGAAGCCTAACCCGCTAAATGTGCATATTATGAAGATGTGCTTCGTGCGAATACAGAAAATATTCCATGACTATAAACTCAGATTGTTCTATTATCCTTTGGGAAGACAGGCAGGATACTAATTAATCAGGGATGCATTTTGGCATCCTGCTCTTCAATTTCTACGTTGTTCGTTTATTCATATCAGAAGCATCACCATTAAAATAAGGCTTACTACATAACATAAAATTTAAAATACACGATTAAAATTTGTACAAATTAAACATACCTTGCCCAGAAACAAATCCGGGTGTCCCCTGGGCAACAGCTTATAATTGGCTAATCCTTTCAGCCTAGAAACATCTGAAGCATAGTGAGGTGCTCATTTCCACCTAACTTCTACATTAATGATATGGTAAAATGGCTAAATAAACCAAATCACTAACCTCCACAAAATAGGGGATCGAAGCGTCACTCTGTTGCTCTGTGCAGATGAAGCTGTGTCCAGGACACCTGTTAGGTCTTAAAAGAGCCATGAAAACCTCGTCCAGTATAATGACAAACTGGACATAAACTACCAGAAAACTAACATTATGGCCTTTGCTAAAAGGAGAAAACTCCACTCATGGTATCTTAATGGACATAACACACAGCAAGTGACCACCTTTAAGTATCTAGGTATAGTCAAACATGCCATGGGCTCAGGAAAAGTGCACTGTAATTTTGCAGCTATCTCTGGCCAAAGATCTATTCTCATTTTTTTCTGCACAGAGAAAGGAGACTATGTTCCTGCTGCAATTTAGTTTTTTCAGGCCAAGTTATTAGTGTTCCAAATGCACTGGAGAAAGGACTGATAAAAGTTGAAGCAAGAATCTGCACAGCTTCCTTAAATCTTTGGCTAAAACTTAATTTCAATCCATAAGGTCTTGCATCACTAATCCTCCAAGATAAATTATCTTCTTCATGGATCTAGCCTGTTGAGTCCAACCTTGTTAAACTAGGTTTTTCTCCAACCTCAGTACTAGAAATAGACTATAGCAGTGATGGGATTCAAACATTTTTACTACTGGTTCTGTGGGCAAGGCTTGGTGGGCGTGGCATGGCATGGATGGGTGTGGCAGGGGAAGGTTACTGCAAAATTCCATTCCCTCCCCACCCCATTAACCTGCTTTCCAGCTCCATTCTCCTGTGCAGGGCAACAAAAGAAGACCCAGACGATCAGCTGGGACTCGGGAGGCAGAGAATAGATGGGGGAGGGGCCAGTCAGAGGTGGTATTTGCCGGTTCTCTGAACTACTCAAAATTTCCGCTACCGGTTCTCCAGAACTGATCAGAACCTGCTGAATACCACCTCTGGATTATAGGTAGTCCTCGACTTACAACAGTTCATTTAGTGACTGTTCAAAGTTACAGTGGCACTGAAAAAAACTGACTTATGACCATTTTTCACATTTATTACCATTACAGCATCTCCATGATCACATGATTTACATTCAGATGCTCGACAACTGAGTCACATTTATGACAGTTGCAGTATCCTGTGGTCACACGATTCCCTTTTGTGACCTTCTGACAAGCAAAGACAATGGGGAAGCCAGGCTCACTTAGCAACCGTGTTACTAATTTAAGAACTCCAGTGATTCACTTAACAACTGTGGTAAGAAAAGTCATAAAATGGGGCAAAACTCACTTAACAACATAAATTTTGGGTTCCATTGTGGTCACGCGTTGAGGACTACCTGTAAGATCAGGCAAAACAAACCATGAGACAAAGAGTAGAGGACCTAGAGAGGCAAGCGGGCTTGGAGAAAGCTCCATTGTTTCTGGTTGCAGATTCCATCAAATATACTGTCACTCTTGCCAGTTATCTTTGCCAATTAGAGACCGCAACTCATCAGAAAGCTTTTTTGCTTGCATAATGGCATGCAATTCCATCAGCCATTCTGGGTGGCAAAGGGGTACCACTAATCAAAAGGCTCTGTCCCTTGATTCTGGAGAGTGGAAACCTCTGGGCATATCCTTCTTTGCTGCTCTTTTTATAGAGACACTCAAACAAAATTTATTTTCCTGACAATTAATAGGTATCCTGGCCATTCCAATACCATCTACCTTCAGTGACTGCTTAAAGACAAATGGATCATAGTCGGCACAGGTAGCTAGATTCTATGCAGCAACAGAATCTGATGAATAATCCACTATAAATGTTACAAAATTAATAGTATTATCACCATGTTGCATATTAGTATCCAATGACTGTAGGCCGTCACAATTTAAGAACTAATATTATATTATAGCTTAGGCTGTGTCCTTGTATATGTGCAGCTGACGGATAGGATGCCAAATTTTGATTTTAACATAGATTGTATATGTTATTTCTTATTATTTTATTCTAGAATGTTTAACTGAATACTCTTTTGTATTTTTAATTGTACTGGTCTTTAACTGTAATAAACATTTGACTTTGACTACTAATTAATCATTCAATAAAATCAGAGATGGTTACTTGAAAACTAGCCTGAGGTTTTATGATTTGTAACAGATGTAGTTAATCTTAGGAAATGACAATCCTTGATACTCTTCCTGAATATATTAAGATTTCACTTTTGTTTAGAAAACAAAAATGCTATCTGCAGACATACGGATGAGTATCTTATGTGGACATAACTAAAATAAAACATTTTTAAATGCAAACATTAATCTACTATTACAGATTCTTTGTTTCCTTTGAACTTTTAAAAAATTATCCATTATTACTTTCCCTGAGGAATGGAAAGACGCATATGCTAAACAGCTTAATTGTCTTAACTAGAACCCTACATTTTTTTTCAGAATTATTCTTAATAAAATATTTGGGGGGAAATGTTTTGAATAAGTGGGCAAAAACAGTATTTTGGGGGAAAACTTTCCAGTAATGTATGGTGATGTAATGTAACATGTAACATGAATGTACATGTTTTGTGCTGCCATTTTAGTTACTTTGGAATGTGTACTATTGTGTTCTAATAGAATGGCATCTGCCGGGAAAATGACTTTAACTTCTACTGGATATTTTTCCATGCCTTCCTTCTGCTCTAGAGAATCTTTTTGAGTAGATTTGGAATGCATGGAGACACTTCAGGGGGAACAGAAGTAAATGCAGTCAGACTACACAAGCAGAAACACAAGCATTGAATCCTGCATGTACAATAGGTACATTGCTTTGAACAGAATCACCTGTGGAGTGTGGTAAAAAAATGTGAGGCTGGTGGCCATGATGGTACAACTGAAACTGTTTTATGTGTTTTGCAAATAAAAAAAATGAATCAAGCTTTGATCACACCATTGTGGCCACCAATTATTATTTTTTAACCCAGGTCATCCCTGAGCTTCAAGAAATTATGCCATAAGTCGTGGAATAATAGTAATATCCCAATATCAGGCATTTATTTTATTGTAATGAAGCAGTCTGGTATATAGTGGTGATTTCTCCAACAAAATATATCAATAAACAGTGATTATAAATAAACAGTATACATTATAACAAATAAACAATAAACAGTAAAATTAGTGAGTGAAATAATAATATGTACATATATTTATATGATATTCTATGGGTAAAAAAAATCCATTAATACATTCATCAAATATAGTTTTAAATTTTCACCAGAACTATGATAATTAATAATCCAAATAAAGCTATACATGGTCAAATTAAAGGGGGAGGGGAATTCATCTACAATTCTAAGAGGGTAGAGGCCTCACTTGTCACACAATTTTTTTTTCTACATTAAAATCTGTTTTAATTATTTTTACTGTATTTCCCTTGGCATGGGATCGATCATTAATTTTTGCTAATGATTTGTGACTGTAAAAGGTATAAAGCAAATGGCAACAGAATGAATATGAGTTTTGCATTTGCAAACCTGTCATCCCTTTTCTGGAAGAAACATGACAAAAAAAACACAACCCTCTATTTTTCCCACATGATCCTTTGAAAGTAGTCTCCCAGAAGGTAGAATTCTTCACTATGGTTGTTTTCCAGTCCTTTCTCTTTACTGTTTACTTTCACGCTATTACTTTCTTGCTGGCACAATGAAGAAGAAAACTGCTAATGGAAAGCAACAAATCTATCATTTGGGATTCTACAACTGTTATTTTACTTTACCTCAATGATTGAAAAGCAACCTCAAAGTGATTGCACTCCTAAGATGGTTCTGTTTTCCTGAGGTCATTGGAAGTTGGCCCTGTATGAATTTTTTTTTAAAAAAAATCCCACTGCAGGGTAAAATAAAACCATGGGAAAATAGATACTGTTTTTCATGGCTAAATGAGACATTGTTAAAACATATTTAATAGAAAAAATGTTTTTGATTCAATCTATTTCAGCTTGTCTGGCTTATAGGAATTATATCTACCTGAACTTTCATCTGTAAATTCATTTCTCCTTTCTAGAAGGCGGAAGAGAATAATTGTCACTCACTGCCAGAAAGACCTGTCCTCTTTAAATTAAATATGGAGTATGGTGGAGGCAAGCTGGGCATTTCCAGAACACAGCTCATTCACTCAGCAAATGAATATGATTTGTGGTCAAGAATGGTAGCTATAAAATGGAGTCAATGCTACACATGAATAAAACAAGCTTTGGATGTAGAGTCACAAAAACAATATTCTGGCAAGACCAGCGGCAATGAGGTTCATGCTATGCTATTAACCATTGTCTTTTTTATAGATTTAATTAGCAGCTATTTGTAGTGGCTTTTTGAAAACTTGTAGCCGTTTCATTGTATACCCAAAATATGCAGTTGCTTTTGCAGTGAAGGTAAACATCATTTTTTACTCACTGGCTTCTATGCTTCTCTCATATTTGATTCATTTGTTAATCACATCTGCAAAAAGAGGCTATGTTTACAGGATAAGTTTTTCACAACTTCACTATTCTCCTTTGATATGACAGAATGATATTTTCAAAAGAGCTTCTTCTAGTTGGGTAGGTATGAAAGACAGCCTGGGTTCAACAGCTTGAAGGCCTGAAAACACAACATATAACTGATCATAGTTAACTTCTGAGTAAAAAAAAAAAATCTATTAAGGAAGAATAGGCTATTTTACATCCAAACCAGTTGAGTATGTATATCTCTTGAGCATGCAGGCAACAATTTTTTAAGTAGATCTTCCTTATAATTTTAATAAACACTTGTATATCACATTTACATTTTCATAACTTTTCAAAATTCAGGAAAATAAAACATATCACGTGTTCATGTGATATTGATATTTAAAGATAATTTTATATATTCTATGAAGCATACATATGAAAAGTATGTTTCTTCAAATGTTTGCAGCTTAGGAAACAGTAGGGACAAAAGGAAGCAACATTTATTACGTTTTCAACTTTCATAATTTCTAAATGTATACAAAAGCACTTTCTCCAAGATGGTCTCATTTAAATGGAGCATTTCAATAAAAAGATGTATTTTTTGCCTGCAAACTTGTGTCTATAATATTTGGTTTAAACACCATTTTCATGCAGTGATGGTAGCAGTAATCTTGTCCCCATTATTTCTACCATTCAAGATTAAACTATTTCTATTTTGTACATTAGATCTAGGATATCATCTCAACAGAAAAAGTCAGCATTTGCTACATATTAACATAAAGTATTTTTATACAAATGGGATGCACACAAACATACACACACATATATGATTAATACAATGAATTATGTAATGCCATTAGTAACACACCAAGGGGTTTTGTTTTTTAAACTACACAACACAAATTTGAAGCGTATGGAATAAGAAATATTCCCAGAAAAAAACTTTAAATATGAAGGAATTAGACTGTTAGTTTCCCACTCACCCCACCACCAACCCAAACTGGAATAGATTGGGATCATTTGTGAAACTTTCAGATATATATTAAAAATGTTTAATCATGATGCAATGTTTAATATGAATCTATAAAAAGATAGCAACCTAAATGTTCATAGATCAATAATTAGAACCAAACTCAACTGAGAATAAGAAAACCAGAAAAACATACACTCTGCTCTGCTATTTTTTTAAAATACTTTCTTCTAATTTAGGAGATGAACTATAGAAATCCTACAGAAACAGTATGACTACTTCACTAAAACTGAAGTCTAGCACAAGACTATTTAGAACAAAGCTACATTGATTTTAATAGGACTCACTCCTATATATAATCTACAGGGTTGCCATCTACATATTTTTGCAATACAATACGGACTGTTAGTCTATTAAAATGTTACTTACTGTAAGCAACTACTCTATGCAACAAGTAAGGCAAACTTCATTTTATAATGTAGCGTGCTAAATTTATAGGCATTGGCCATTTCTCTGTTACAATTTTATAAGTGCAAAAGTATTTTGAACAAGTCATTATTATTGCCAAAATGACTCTACATTTTAAAAAAATCAATCTTGGTTCTTGCTCTAACCTAAAACTAGTGATTTTAGGTAGAAAAACCTAAAAGCAGTTTTATAGTCCATAAAAGTGTACTGATTATAAAATACAGTATTCTTATTCCTGAAGTGATCACATGAAAGCTTCCACTTTTATTATAAACTTCTTATAGCTTTGTAAAATTAACTGAAACGGGATCCTCAGTGCAGTAGACGGAGTCTATGAACATTCTAACTACATTCCAACTGCTAGCTATACTAGATCCACACATGCAGATTAAGGGTCAGCATCCTCCTACATAAGCAAATCCTGGATAAAAGGAAGCTTAATCTAAAAATTGTTGTTGCAGCACCAGTTTAAGAAACATGAGAAATCCAAGTTTAGAACTCTGTAATAGGACATAGATATTTCACAGCATCTTGTTGTATACTCCAGAATCACAAACAATATGGAATTTTTTCCTGCCATTTCATGAATCCACAAGTGATTTCTAAATAAACCTAATAAATGCTGTGAAATACCACTTTCTGCTATAAGGAGTAACAATGTTTATTTTGTTTTCATAAATTTATAGAACTATCCTACTTTGTTTGAAAAAGTGCTTTAATTTGTATTTTATGTTTAATGTAGCTGTTAAACTTTTCCCTTAAATGGAAATTATATGCTTTATATATCATTTTATCATACCAAAACATTATTGATAGTTTTATTGCAAATTAAATTCTAGATAACATTCTCACACCATGTGCTGCTTAGATACTATCATTCAGTTTATAAAGTATGATCATATAGCAGCTACAGAATGTTAAATAGAAATTGAATTAAATAAATAAATAAAATTAACTTTTTATTTTAATATAAAAACCTTTATGAATAGTAACAATTAAATTACAATTTAAACATTGGGGAGTAAGACTGTTAGACACTAAAGTACTTACTTTTGAATAAACATGAATAGCTTTGTAATATATAATATTCAGATTTCAGAAGTTAATAGTTCAATTTAAATAGTGTTATTGTAATCTTATAAAGTTAGTTCATAATTTATTTAAAATATAGTATTTAAAACCACTTTGAGGATCAGAATTTACAGTCTTAAACATTATGAAGTGCATTCTACTGACTTCAGTGGTGTTCATTACTTTTCAGTACATTTTCTTAAGAAATTTAATAAAGAAATCTTAATTTCTATTCAGTGAAAATAAGTTATATTTGATCAAGACTATTTGGCCTAGCATGAAGAATAAAACAGTACAAATATTGCATTATGTTTATATTTAAAAGATTTTATTTATACAAATGTTCTGATGTGATAATGTTCAAATGTTCTTCATTTCTTACCTTAAGAATGGCTCATTTTCCTCAACTCCATTATTTATTCTTTTGCTACTAATCATTAGTACAGTCCCCTAATAAAATCTCTTTCTGAAAAGAGCAATCTCAAAAAAAAAGCCATGTCTTCACAATAATATGAAAGCCAGAGACAATTCCATAACACATAACATTTACTTAACTGGGCAGTACACATTCAGCATTCTTTTGTTTAAATTAACTTTTCTTTTTATTTTCATTACCTTTGTCTAATAATAGAAAGGTGAAAGGGTTGTACTGTCACCTAGTGGATAAAGGTAGTAGAAGTATCTACCTAGTATTTTAGTCCTGCAAGTTAGAGTTTTTTCAGAAGTTCAAAATATATGGCAAGTCAAACTACTGTTGCTATTGTAACAGTTAAACTGAAAGGAAAAGGGTATGAGATAACATAATGCTAGCGCTGATATTATAGTGTTATTCAGAGGTTCTCCCTCGGTATAGATTTAAATTATTCATTCTTTATGATAAAACATGAAAAAATACATTTCCTGTCTAGAATAACATGAAGTAAATACGAGGTACTAAAAATGGTACCTAGGGTTTACTTCCATCCAGACTGTACTTTATAACTGTTTAGGCAACATTTTTGTTTCCTATCCTGTCAGATGGAAGTTGTATTAATGCATGTTTGAAAGAAATTATTTTATTAAATTCGACTAAATTGTATTCTGCACACTTGTTTGAATACTATTTTCTGCTTCCTTTCACTTTCACTTTGAAGAAATAGTTCCTAATTTCTTATTCATCCAGTGTTTTGCCAGATGCTTCCCTTAAACTCACACCCAGCAGTAAAAGACACATTTGCTCTTCACTTTTCTCTAAATCTCCAAACTTGGAGTGCTTGTTTGTGTTTCCATTATCTGGGTTTTCAAAAGAACAAGGTATCTAACTGCGGGATGTTTGGCTACTTTCCCTCAGCATATATGGTCTTGATAGGCACTTGGAATGGCAAATTCCCTGCTGCTCTATCATTGGATCTCCAAGATATACATCTCCTGTCAAAACCTGCATCTTTATTTGGGAATCCCCTAAAAGTAAAACTAGGCATTCTCACATATCCCTACAAAAATTGATCTTGCAGATTAGCTATATACAAGAATACCAAAGACGGGTCCATGATATCCTTTGCTGTTCATTGTTATCATCAATTTCTAGTCCTAGTAAAGAATGATTCTACTACTACAAAAAAAAGCTAGAACACCTCTCTCCATAACTCGCATTCAGATTAGCAGAGATTAACACCAGAAAAATAATCAAGCAGAGCAGATACTCTAATCAAGAAACTACCAATGGAAAAAAAACACATCTCCAACACTTTGGGCAAGCTACTGCATATAGAACTAAGTATGTTATTTAGTCAAGTAATGAAGCATCTGCAAGTAAGCAAGCAACTTTAGAAAGCACCAAGGACTCCAGAGTCCAAGCCTGAGCTACATATGATACTTTTTTGGGAAAATTTTAATAGTATATTGAAGTCATAAGTGCTGCCAAGTTATGGAGCTTGATATTAATCTTACAGCTTGGTTTATTGTTATGCTAAGAAAAGCAGAAAAGGAAGGAAGGAAGGAAGGAAGGAAGGAAGGAAGGAAGGAAGGAAGGAAGGAAGGAAGGAAGGAAAGAAAGAAAGAAAGAAAGAAAGAAAGAAAGAAAGAAAGAAAGAAAGAAAGAAAGAAAGAAAGAAAGAAAGAAAGAAAGAAAGAAAGAATCTAGCCTTCTCTCGATGTATACCATTATATATGACAAGAGATTCTACATTGGTTGATACCCAAATGCTTATTGTCTTACTTTTCGTTGCCCTATTCTCTTACACAAATTCATAAAAGAAATGAAAAATGTCAGTTAAAAGATTTTAAAAAATAAAATAGTCAAATTGGTTTCTTTGTAGGTTTTTTTTTTTTCAAATATTAACCCTATCAAATGAATTCATGTTTTTGAATACACAAATTGTGGATCCAATCTATTGTATGCTAATTTTTTCAGTGATGCTAAGAACCTTCTATAATATGAAATAGAAGATTCACAATTAAATAAAGAAAAAAACAGATGATCATTCTCTCAAAGGCATTATTTACACTGCCAAATGTCATAAAGTTTATCTCTAGGTATCAACTTTTCTAACCTGTCATTGATCTCATCATAGTTCAGAGTTTTTGGTCCAACCAAAGGCACCTTCTCTACACACACATTTGTAATTCATACTATATAACAGTTAACTGATGAAAAGTTAGACTTTACTCTTACCACATACCTTATGTGCAGTCATGGTCTCACAGTATGTATATAAATGTTCAAGTTGGATAGATGTTTTTAATGCACTATTGACATAAGCTGATTTCCCCAGTAAGGTTTTTAAAGTTTCATGTATGTCTCTTCATGTTTCATTATTTAATATTTTATTTTATTCATCTCAGCTTTGTTGGCACTATGATTGAGAAAATGTATTTCCATAGTAATAGAAAACTAAGACTGTTATGGGACAAAAGTAATAAAATCTTTCTTTCTTTCTTTCTTTCTTTCTTTCTTTCTTTCTTTCTTTCTTTCTTTCTTTCTTTCTTTCTTTCTTTCTTTCTTTCTTTCTTTCTTTCTTTCTTTCTTTCTTTCTTTCTTCTTCTTTATAGACCTCCTCCTTTGAAACAAAGCATTATTAATAATTAAATGCTTAAAGAAAGATTATCTAGTTTCATCTACCTGGACTGTCTGGCAACATCATATGTAACAATAAACGAGTGTTCTTAAGTCACAGCATTTCATTGGAAATGAGGCAGAACCTGTGTATTTTAACAGCTTTTTACAACTTGTAACCACTAGCAAATTTATTTTACTTTCTCAGGGAAGTCCAATGAAATACCCCTAATTTAAACTAAGGGGTCTTTCAGCCTTGAAGACAAAACAATTTCTGCTGAGCACCTGAATATGTACAGGTGAATCCAAAAACGAATGAAAGATAGTTTGTCTCTTGGCCAGTCTGACTCACTTCCAGCACCACGATCATTTATTATCCAAAAAAAAAAGGAGAGAAAGAGA
This sequence comes from Notechis scutatus, assembly GCF_049901735.1. Lineage (NCBI taxonomy): Eukaryota > Metazoa > Chordata > Lepidosauria > Squamata > Elapidae > Notechis > Notechis scutatus. The sequence continues at coordinate 289,304,191 of NC_142009.1, forward strand.
GAGAAAAAGGCTGGCTTTCTACTCTGCAAACACTGTGGTGGTCTTCATTTTATGATGAATAGATTTACCATGTCTCCTTTAAAATGCATGATGACATAGAGTTTTCCTAAAAGTCTCTCAGCTTCTCCTAGCACTCATACCTGATGATATTTATAATGTATGTGCCATGCAGTGTCAAGCCATGCAGTGTTTATCATTTCTTTTCTCTCCAATTTGTTACACAAACTCAGAATGATTTGTACAAAATATGATGCTTGTCCTGATGGAACCATTAATTCCACAAACGAGAAATGAGCTGACATACTTGCTGTAATGGGCCAATTCCATTGTGTGCCAAGCCTCACGTGAGCAACCTCAATAGTTCCGGTACATGCCAGGTCTCACGCAGGCTGAAAGCAGATACCAGGAACAAGGCCATAAAACACGTCACAAGGGCAGTTAACTGAAATGCAGGTTGATTTGCTAGTTTAAATTTACCATGGCATTGTAATTGGGAGATGCGATGCATCCAATAACATCCCTACGCATGTAACATAATGATTGGATGAAGCTCACCTCTTTTGTATGTTCTTAATAAAAAGAGTTCCCCCAACTCTGATCGGGGCAGCTCACCCAAGATAGAACTTGCGTTGGTGTCTTTCTTGATGCATTTGACCACCCAGTGAGAAGCCTTCCATATGCGGAGCAAAGCCGCAATTGGTGACCCCGACGTGATCCATTAAAAGAAATGGGTGCGTTTATCTTCGACTGCTTATCTCACCCGGCCGGACGAGCCAGTTGCAACTCAGGGACGCCGTCTCGTGTCACGGATCCCTCCCCAGGAATCTTCCTTAAAGAAGACATCCTCCCTTCAGGTGAGTATGGGCGGAAAATTCTCCAAAGAGCAGATAGCACATTTGCAGGAATTAGGAGAATTAACGAAGAGCTCAATTCGTATTCTTAGGAATCAGGGCAAAAAGCTCCCGGTTCCAACTAAAAAGGACCTTATCACCCTTTTGACTTACATTTACACACAATATCCGGCTTATCCGGATAAAGGGTCCTTGAAAGTCTCCACATGGCAACGTTTGGGTGATTATTTTCATGATAACCCCAGGGCTCCACCAAAAATTCTGACCACGTGGAGGACAGTCATGGAATGCTTAACAATCCATGGCTCAGCGCTGACCAAAGCCCCCCCTGGGGATCCTCCTCCTCCCTATACAGCTGAAACCAAAACAAAGGACGCTTTCCCATTAAAAACTCCCCCCCCCACTGCTCCTGAACCCATGAGTTCTCCTAACTCAAATCCCGCAAGGGATCAGACACCCATGGGAGCATTCGCACAAGCCATGATGCAGGGACGCAGAGTAGGCTCTCTTACTCTAGAGGAGCTCTCTCTCTGTCCCGTTGAATATGAAGGGGATGAAGCCGGAAATATGGTGCCTAGACTTGAACCTTTATCCATGAAATTAATTAGAGATTTAAAACAAGCCGTGGCCATGTACGGCATCCAGGCACCATATGTCAGAGGCTTCATTAACACCATCAGCACCTCCTTTTTCATGTTACCCCAAGATTGGAAGGATCTTTTTCGCATGATACTGACAGGACCACAGTACGTTGTTTGGGAGTCAGACTTTCGCGCCGAAGCTGAAAAATTTGCCCGCGATAATGGTAGGGTCGCGAGAGTGGATCAAATTTGTGGTATGGGTCAATTTATGGACTTAGCAACTCAGGCGACACTCCCACAACGTACCCTTACCTTTGCCAGTATCATAGCAATCAAAGCCCTTGACAAAGTTGATGATCCTACCTCTGGCATCGTAGGATCTTTTTCAAAAATTATTCAAGGCTCAAATCAGCCTTACGCAGAGTTCGTAGAAGAGCTTCAGAAAGCCATTCATAGGCAAATCTCTAATGAAGAGGCCCGTATAGAGCTTCTGTTAAAACTGGCTGTTGAAAATGCTAATGAGGATTGCAAAAGGATTCTGCAGCCTCTATCTGCCCGAGGTGGGGCTTCCCTCTCGGACTATCTAAAGGCTTGCAGAATCGTGGGGACTGTCTCCTACAATATGGAGCATCTGGCTATGGCTTTGCAGCAAGCAAACTCTCAGAACAGGCCGGCCGGAAACTGCTTCAATTGTGGGAAACCTGGCCATTTTAAGGCACAATGCAGAACCAGAGACAATACACAAAACAACACCAAGCTTAAGACGATATGCCCCAGGTGCAAGAAAGGGTACCACTGGGCAAATCAGTGTTGCAACAACAATTCTCAGCCACAGGGAAACTAGAGGAGGGGCGATCAGCCAGCCCCACTCCCAAGGCTGACTCCATATCTTTCCACCTAATTGCCTCCGAAGATATGGAAATTGACATCCCAGGCACTGTTTACTTTCTCCCCACATGCCTGAAAACGATCCCCCCTGCCATGACACCCCTCATAATCTATCCCATCCGAGACCTCATGGCAAGGGGAATCATTGCTTCTCCGTTTTTGAGAGACTCCGACGACTTTTCCTCAGTAGCCATGGCAGTAATTGGAAATACTCCCACAAAATTTAGCAAGGGAGAATTAGTAGCAACCGCTATTCCAGTACCTATTAAAACAGCTGATGCATGGGCATTTACTGTCCATCAGACAGTAGAACAAGCCAGGCCTGTGTTACAATTTACAATCCATTACAAAGTCTTCTCGGGTCTCTTAGATACTGGAGCTGATGTAAGTGTCATCCGAATGGCTGAGTGGCCGGACGATTGGCCTTTGGAAACTGCCCCAGCCGTTCGGGGAGTGGGAGGAGTTCAGCACGCCCACCGTAGCAAACAATGGCTACCGGTGAGTTCTTCTGATATTTCTCGCACTGCCTACCTCCAACCTTTGGTCCTTCCACTGCATACTAACCTGTGGGGCCGTGATCTTATGTCTCAACTTAATGCAAGATACTCTTAATCTCTGTCTTTATACTCTCAACTTCCTCAATCTCTCAGGCACCCCTGCTATGACGGCAGCGGAGCGGCATTTTTCCTCCCCCCCCTCCCCTGATTCTCCCAAACCACAAGTATACTACCGCCAACTGCCAGACCCTACTTGGAAGGGTCCTGCTGCTCTCCTCACCTGGGGTCGTGGCTACGCAGCCATCCAGCTTCCAGATCGTGTCCTGTGGGTTCCTGGACGGCACATCAGACCATACCACCCCAAGGTAGAAAAGTCACCACCTGCAGACATATCGACATGACGCTCCCTAAGCCGTGGCCCCACATCTCCAGCAATGCTTCCTTCCAGATCAACACTTTTGAACATCCCCCTCGAACTACACTCCTCATACTTCGCCCCACTGCCACCACCTATTATTGCTCCGGTCGACGCCTCTATGATTCCATAAGCAACATTTATGAATCCTGGACAGTCCTTAGACCCCGTTCACCTCGTCATTATCACAGACAATTCGTAAGTCAGCCTGACATTTATGCTCAGGCCACCCCTTTTCTACATCGGATTAAGAGATCGCAGAACTCTGCCAGCGCATCAGATGGTTGCACCCCCTGCCTGACCAAAACCACGCAGGCAGGCTCCACTCAACTAACTCTCATTTACCATACCCAACAACCGCAGAAGTGCCTTCCTACGGGAAAGACTTGCCAAAACAATGGGACCATGTACCATTTATGCAAGATGAACTCAAAAACTATTTGCTACGATCCCAAGACAGCTGTACATCTCAACGTCACCTTATGGGCGGGACTTCCAAGAACCTCTGGCAGATCCGATCCTGAGGGGGAAGGAAAACTTTATTACCTAAACCACACCACCGTGCTCAAGGACGGTACTAACCCAATTGTTTTAATCTTTGATGTTTGTGTTGCTTGTTCTAAACCAGGGGGACATTCATGCGGGTCGTATGCCTGGAAATCAACGTACGCCCACAATCATAAATACTTGTGTCATACGCCCATTAACTGGGCCATGGGGAACCCCAACCACTGGACCCCTTGTGGAGGTTCCGTTGAGTGCTTGGGTTGGTCTTGTGTCTGTGATTATACCGGGGGAGGGTACTCAGGTTGCAATCATCTGTCACATTTCAAACGAATATCAGGGTCTACCACAGACAATAAGGTAGAAATCACTATCTCCAGGCAACACCCTGCCTTGGAAACTTATGGTATAGGGATTGATGGCACAGGAATAGACCCAAATACTTACATTACCATAAAAACTGAAATAATTTATGAAGGCAAGGAAACATCATTAGGCTGGTCAGTATACAATAATTTAAGGAAATTAGAAAAAGCCCCTGATACCAGCATTATTACAAAAAACTTGTTCATGGATATGGCAGAAAAAATTGCAAAACAACTTGCAGTAACCAATTGTTTTGTCTGTGGGGGAATCACCACAGGAGAACAATGGCCATGGCAAGCCTTAGAAGCCTCGCCATCTCTGTTTAATAACATGTCTTCTGTAGGAAACATAACAGCTAGAATAGCTTCCGATCCACTTATCTGGACAATTACCACTAACTTAATTGGTAGAAACTGTTTTACCCGAAATGGGTCCACTCCAGTAGGACATCTCCTTTGCTTAGGTACATGGGATAACTCCTACCAGACTTGGACAGCACCTGACAATGCTACCACCACACCTGCCAAATTCAACACCTCCCTCCTACCTTATCTCTATGACACAACATCCTCCCAAATTTGGACAGCTCCAAATAACATGTATTGGATTTGTGGTAACCTAGCCTATCCGTCCCTTCCAGCAGATTGGCAAGGGTCATGTGTATTGGGGTGGATAAGACCTTCCTTTTTCCTCCTACCGATCTCCATTAAGCAAGAACTGGGCATCCCTGTGTATGATACATTATCCCGCAAGAAAAGAGACACCGATAATGCCTTTGCAGGTTTCCCCTGTCAATCAGAATATGAAGGGGACACCTGGACCTCAGAAAGAATCGTCTGCACCTTCAGCATTGCTAGTTGGGCCCAAGACGGGTCCTGGGGGTACAGAACCCCCATATACATGATTAATAGAATTATTCGTTTACAAGCTGTTTTAGATTTAGCAGGTCAACGTATAGACAAGGCTCTGAACACTCTAGCGACTGCTACGGACAAATTACGCACAGCTGTCTACCAAAATCGTTTAGCTTTAGACTACATACTAGCCAAAGAAGGAGGGGTATGTGGTAGGTTCAATCTTACGAACTGTTGTCTTCAAATTGACAAAGTTGGCAAAGTAGTAGCACAATTAACAACTGAGATGCGACAATTAACCTACAATCCTAATCAAGTATGGCAAGGTATTGATTTTAAGAATATTTTTAGTTCTTGGTTCCCTAAACTACCAGGATTACAAGCCATAGTAGCTCTCATAGATATGATTGCTGCAGGATGCGTTATTCTTCCATGTGTGTTACCAATATTTGTTCGTACCATCTCCAATAGTCTGTCTTTATTAGCTGAAAAGCGCGCCATTGCACAGGTTAATGCCCTCTGGGAAAAAGAACCTCTGTACAAAGTCATACCCTCAGAAGACCCTGATGTGTGCGTTCGCACAAGTTTTTGCATGGGTAGTGACGAAGATCCAGAAGAATTTCCTCCATATAAAACTAAAACAGAGGAGATGCTGTAATGGGCCAATTCCATTGTGTGCCAAGCCTCACGTGAGCAACCTCAATAGTTCCGGTACATGCCAGGTCTCACGTAGGCTGAAAGCAGATACCAGGAACAAGGCCATAAAACACGTCACAAGGGCAGTTAACTGAAATGCAGGTTGGTTTGCTAGTTTAAATTTACCATGGCATTGTTATTGGGAGATGCGATGCATCCAATAACATCCCTACGCATGTAACATAATGATTGGATGAAGCTCACCTCTTTTGTATGTTCTCAATAAAAAGAGTTCCCCCAACTCTGATCGGGGCAGCTCACCCAAGATAGAACTTGCGTTGGTGTCTTTCTTGATGCATTCGACCACCCAGTGAGAAGCCTTCCATATGCGGAGCAAAGCCGCACATACCTTTAACTCAAACAGGCGGTGTAAAGGATAACCTCAAGGGTACCATAATAATATACCTGTTTTGTATCAATTTTTCTGAAGAAATCATTCTAATCATTTCTTATTATTCTAATAAGATGTGGGCCAAAGAGACCAGAGCAGGCTGGCTTTTGACAAAGAGAGACTAGGAAGGAATTCAGAAGCAAAGGAAACAGGGCAAAAAGATGTTATGAAGAAGGTAGGGTAAGAAACAGACCAAACTGGGAAAAAGGACGTTTGGTACTTACCTGATACGCCCGTTCTCTGTGAGCTGCGAAGAGCATCCAGAAGTGGAGGTGCTTCAGTCTCTTCTGGAAAGGCTGGGCTTAAAACTCCGGGATGCTCCTCCTCCTCCACGGGACACCTCCCCAGCGTCCCCCAGTTTTGCGAAGACTGAGTGCCAAAGTCCGGAACTCATCACCTAATCTGGATCCCTGACTGGAACGGAACCCCCCAGACGGAAAAAAATGGGTGGGGCTGGATGCTCTTCACAGCTCACAGAGAACAGGCGTATCAGGTAAGTACCAACGCCCTTTCTCCCATGAGCTGTTCAGAGCATCCAGAAGTGGGACATACCAAAGCTTGGCCTGTCCTTAGGGAGGGACTCCGTCTGGATTGAAATCCACTCCTAAACTCTGTGGACCCTCTGCAGGACTCTTCTGCCAAATGAAGCGTCCGCTGAGGCATAGACATCAATTTTATAATTTCTGACAAAGGGAGATGGTGAAGCCCAAGTTGCCGCTCTGCAAATTTCGTCTATGGAAGCCCGTGTGGCCCATGCTGCTGATGTTGCTGCACTCCTTGTTGAGTGGGCTGTAATGCCCTTAGGAACTGAGATGGACTGGCATTTGTAACTTTTAGCTATGGTGGCTCTCAACCATCTACCGATGGTCGTCGATGACACCTTTTGTCCTAAAGTAGATGGGTTGAAGGATAGGAATAGAGCCTCAGATTTTTGAAATGCCGCTGTGCAGTCTAGATAGATGCTTAAGGCCCTTCAAACGTCAAGTTGATGCCATTGATGCTCCAGTCTATGAGATGGTTTTGGACAAAAATTTGGAAGCACCATCTCCTGCGCTCTGTGGAAGACTGAATTTACTTTAGGAGTGAATGATGGATCCAATCAGAGAATCACTCTGCCCGCATGAAACACGCACAGGTCCTTTCTCATTGACAATGCCACCAATTCGGAAATCCTCCTTGCTGATGTGATTGCAATTAGGAAGGCCACCTTATATGTCAGGAATTTAAGACTAGCGGTTCTTAAAGGCTCGAACGGGCCAGTTGTAAGTATGGTTAACATCTTGTTGAGGTCCCAGGTGGGATAGCGGTGAATTACAGGAGGTCATAAGTTTGCAGCACCCTTAAGAAAGCTGCGGACATGTGGATGGTGTGCTATGAAACGAAGGTCGCCCCAGGCTATCACCGAGGCTAAAGCCGTCACCTGTCTGCGTAAAGTATTTGGAGATAGGCCCTTGGTCAACCCCTCCTGTAAAAAGTCCAATAATTGTCCTATTGATGAGGCAGTTGGGTCGATCTTAGACCCCAGGCACCAGCGACAGAAAGCAGACCACGTGGCCTCGTATATACGATTTGTTGAGGACCGTCTGGATGATTGAATGGTGGCAATAGCATCCTCTGAAATCTGTTGGGCCCTTAAATGGCTCCGCTCAACCTCCATATGGCTAGACTGAGCCATTGTGGGTTCGGGTGAAGTATCGGCCCTTGGGAGAGGGAAACCTTCAATGGTGGAATTTTCCAAGGTTGTTCTCTCGACAGGTCCTGTAAGTCTGCGAACCACGTTCGCCTGGGCCAGTAAGGGGTGACCAATATCAATTCCGCTCGTTCCTCCAATAACTTCTGGATCAACCTGGGTATTACCGGGAGTGGAGGAAACGCATATAGAAGTCCGGGAGGCCACTGGCATCACAGAGCATTGACGGCCTCCACCCCCTGAGTCGGGTACCTTGAAATATACCGGGGCAATTGGGCGTTGAGAGGAGAGGCAAATAGATCGATCACCGGTTGCCCAAACCTCCACACTGCTTCCTGGAAGACAGACGGGTGTAGGCGCCACTCTGCCTGATCTATCGTGGCCCTGCTGAGCCAGTCCGCTTGTGTCTTTAAGGCCTCTGCTATGTGTTCTGCCTCGAGCAAAAACAGATTGGCCTCAGCCCACTTGAACAACTTGGCCATCTCCAGCATCAGAAGTGTGGAATGGGTACCCCCCCTGTCTGTTTACATGGGCCTTGGTTGTGATATTGTCTGTCAAGACCAGAACGTGGCGTGATTGGAAAAGGGGTAGAAAACTGCATAAGGCCAGGTGAACTGCTCGCAGCTCCAACAGGTTGATGCTTTGTGATTGTTCAGAAATAGTCCAAATTCCCTGCACAGTGTGGGATTGGAAGTGAGCTCCCCACCCTACCAGGCTGGCATCGGTTGTGATCGTTGCCCTGTAAGGTTCCTTGAAAGGACACCCCTTGTTTATCATTTTTTCTGACCACCAGCGGAGTGATCGGAGAACATCGTGTGGTACCTTTATCCGGACATTGGAAGTGGCTCTTCCGGATCACTGGAAAGGTAGCAGGAACCATTGCAGATCTCTAGAATGGAATCGAGCCCAAGGCACAATGGAAATACAAGAAATCAGTTTCCCTAACAGTTGAGACAGCATAGCCAGGGAAACCCTCTTTAAGGCTCTGATCTTTCTGGCCAAAGACTGGATACTGTTTAACCTGTCCTGAGAGAGAAAGACCTTGCCCTCCACGGTATCTATCACTGCCCCTAAATGAACTAACCTAGTTGAGGGGATCAAATGGCTTTTATCCCAATTTATGGAAAAGCCATGACCCTGAAGGGTCTCCAGAGTAATTTTGGTATCCAATTTTGCTTGATGTCTGGAAGATGACAAAATTAAAATATCATCCAGATAACATTGTAAGCGAATAGATTTGATCCTGAGTGAGGCAGCCAAAGCCGCGAGGACCTTGGTAAAAGTCCTAGGGGCTGAAGCCAGACTGAATGGTAGGGCGATATATTCGTAGTGCTGATCACAATAGCAAAATCTAAGGTATTTGTAGTGAGCAGGTCTAATTGGTATATGTAGATAAGCCTCTGTGAGATCTATAGAGGTCAGGACATCGTTCTCTCTGATGCTGAGCAGAATGGACTGGAGAGTAGTCATCTTGAATTTTTAATAAACCAATGATCTGTTCAGACGTTTGAGGTCCAGAATTGCCCTCCAGCCCCCCGAACTCTTTGGGACCACAAACAATATAGAGTAACAGCCTTGACCCCACTGTTCAGATGGGACCTCTCTAATGGCCCGAATATGTAGAACATGATTGATAGCCTCCTGCATCAACGCCCTCTTAATGGGCTCCTAGGGCCTAGGGCTCCTAAAGAGGGGGAGGATTGAAACTCTAGCGCCAAACCAAACCTAATAGTGTCCTTGACCCACGCATCAGAGGTGGAGCTGTCCCATTGATCAGCAAACAATTTTAGCCACCCTCCAATGGGAACTGCTATCAAGGACTCACTTGGGGCAAAGAAAAAATTGGCCTCTGGTGCCTCTGGGGTTTCTTCTGTTTTGGCCTCCCCGCTGACCTCTATCGGAAGATTCAGACCTATCCTGTCTAAAACTGGGCCCGTAGCCTGATGTTCTCTGAGATCTGGGAACGTATGGGCATTGATATTTATTTATTTATTTTATTTATTTATTTGATTTGCCAATTGTTTACAAGATAATAAGTATAAATGTATACATAGTTGTGAATACATGAAATGGTTACATATAAGAAAAATAAAAGAATAAGATAAACAATAGGACAGGGACGGTAGGCACGTTGGTGCGCTTATGCACGCCCCCTACAGACCTCTTAGGAAAGGGGTGAGGTCAATAGTAGACAGTCTAAGGTTAAAGTTTTTGGGGTTTGGGGAAGAAACTACAGAGTCGGGTAGAGTATTCCAGACATTGACCACTCTATTGCTGAAGTCGTATTTCCTGCAATCAAGTTTGGTGCGGTTTACTTTGAGTTTGTATCTATTGTGTGCTCTTGTGTTGTTATGGTTGAAGCTGAAGTATTCATTGACAGGTAGGACATTGCAATGTATGATTTTGTATACCATGCTTAAGTCAGACCGAAGACGGCGTAATTCAAGGTTTTCTAGTTCTAGAATTTCAAGTCTGGTGGCATAAGGTATTCTACAGCGAGTAGAGGAGTGGAGAACTCTTCTTGTGAAATATTTCTGGACTTTCTCAATTGTGCTAATATCAGATACGTAGTGTGGGTTCCAGACTGATGAACTGTATTCGAGTATTGGTCTAGCAAATGTTTTGTATGCTCTGGTTAGTAGTGTGATATTACCAGAGAAAAAGCTACGTAGGATTAGGTTAACAACTCTTAATGCCTTTTTGGCTATGTAGTTGCAGTGTGCTCTAGCACTTAGATCATTAGAGGTGAGTATTCCAAGGTCCTTTACAGAGCTTGGGTCATCAACAAGATCTTGACTATTCAGCTTGTATTTTATTTTCTGATTTTTTTGCCAATATGTAAGACAGAGCATTTATTTGTTGAGATTTGAAGTTGCCATTTGTTTGACCATTCGGATACATAGTCAAGATCTTTTGTAGGGTAGCAGTATTGTCTGTGGTATTGAACAGCTTTACATCATCAGCGAAGAGAACGCAATTGCTCTTAATATGATCACAGAGGTCGTTTATGTAGAGTATGAAGAGAGTTGGTCCTAGAACACTGCCTTGGGGAACACCACTATTGACAGGTACTGGATTTGATAGGATGCTCCCGATTTTGACCATTTGTTGTCTGTTTGACAGGAATGCTTCTATCCAGTTATTCAGTTGTCCAGAGATACCATAGGATTTTATTTTTAGGAGTAGTTTGTCGTGTACCACTGAATCAAAGGCTTTACAGAAGTCTATGTAGATTGCGTCTATTGTTTTGCCCTGGTCGAGTTGTGTCGTCCATATGTTTTTGCAGTGTAAGAGTTGCAGATTACAGGATAGTTTTTTCCTGAAACCAAATTGTTTATTGGAGAGTAGGTTATTTGTCTCTAAGTGAAGGATGATGGATTGGTTAATAATTGATTCCATGACTTTACAGGTGACGCAGCATAAGGAGATTGGCCTGTAGTTTTCAACTAGGCTTGGGTCTCCCTTTTGAAGATGGGGATGACTGTGGCTTGTGACCATAGGTTAGGCAAGGAGCTGGTTCTGAAAGATTTTTCAAAGATTATGCTTAGAGGTTTGGCTATGGCAGTGGATAGCTTTCTTAAGAAGTAGGCACATATTCCATCCGGTCCAATAGATAGAGATGGTTTTAGGTTGCGTATTGCTTTTTCAACATTGTCTTCTGTGAAATCGATATGTATTAGATCATTGTTGTTATCTGTGGTACGGCTAGGAAATATTGGGCATGATCCATTGCTGTTTACAAATACTGAGCCGAAGAATGTGTTAAAGATGTTGGCTTTAATGGTGTCGTGCAGTCTTTACCATCAGGTCCTATCAAGGGAGGGATGGACCTTGAGTCTTTTAGTTTGTTGTTTACAAAATTGTAAAAAAGCGCGGGTGGAATTGGTGCTTAGAAGGTTTTCCTCTTGTTTAATGTGATAATTGGTGCATTCGGTCTTTATCTGGTGGCATAGATTTTTGTATCGGTTTTTGAAATTGGCAACGTGACCAGATTTGTTTTTTCCGCCAGAGTGATCTCTTTTTGGATTGAAGTTTCCTTATTGATATGGGTAATCTGCTTTTTTTGTTTTGTTTTGGGAGTTGTTGTTGGTACATATAGTTTGATGACTCTTTTGACTTCAAGTAAAAATATGTTATAATGGTCTTCAACAGTATTGCATCCAGTGAATAGAGATTGCCAATCAAGGGATGAGAGATCGTTGTCTATAAGATCATAGTTGCCTTTTTGAAGTTACAATAGGGGATTACATCATTGTGGTGATTTTTGTGTGGATGTATGTTGAGACAAAAGTCGATCATATTGTGGTCACTACTGGAAAAGGGTTCTTTAGATTGTATTCCGTAGATTAGGTTCAAACTGTTGCAGAAGATGAGATCGAGGCAGTTGTTTAGTCTAGTGTTGTTGGTTACTAGTTGTTCCAGTCCCAGATTTGTAATAGCATTGTAGAAGGTTGTGTGTATGATTTCAGTTGTACAATCATTTAGGGTCCAGTTAATATGAGGTAGATTGAAATCACCAAGAAGGATAAAAGGGTATGGGCAGGATGCAGCCCATGTTAGTAATGTATTTAGCTTGTTTACATGTTCGATGTCATAATCAGGTGCTCTGTAACATAGTAAGAATCGAATTGTGATATTTGAGGATAGTTCACAGATGATGGTTTCAGGAAGGGCAAACTCCTGGGTAACTTGGATATTTTTTAGATGTAAGGATTTTTATAGAATATAGCAACTCCACCTCCTCGACGATTTTCACGATCTGATCTGTAAACATGATAGTCTCTTACTGTGGTAATGGAGTCGGGAGAGATGCATTGAGCCATGTTTCACAGACAAATATAATGTCGAAGTTAGCCATATTTAGGAGGAAGAGAAATTCAGGTATTTTATTCACGAGGCTTCTTGCATTGAGTAGTTTGCATTTAAGGCCGGCAGTAGTTGGAATTGAGGTAGTTGGGGCGTGCGTGCCTAGTCTTGGGTGATGGTGGATGGGTTGAGGTAGGGTTGTGGTTGAGGGTAAAAGCTGAGTATTGGGTTGAGTGGTTTACTTTTGATACAGTCAGCATGGTAGTCAATGTACAGGTCCTTCTCTCCATTGTCTAGACGGTTTTTGAGTTCGATGCGGAGTGCATGGGAGCGGGCACGTTGCTGTATGGTTAGGTCAGGGCGGCAACGGAGGTTCTTATGGATGGTGTTGGTTTTGGCGAGTGAGTTTATAGTATAAATGAATTTACGTTTGCTTGATTCATTTTTTGCAAATGACCCTGCACAAGCGTGGGGCCACAGAGCCATCTCTATTTTTGAGCTCTCGGTCAATGCGGGAAATGTCAAGTATTTCATCAGCGGAGATGGTTGATGCTTGATAATTTCTGATGATGTTTCGGACAGTTGTGATGTCATCATTGACACTGATGTCTTCTAGACCAAATAAGATGGCGTTTGGGCGTTTCCGTTCACGCTCAACGGCTTCTCTGATGAGAATTGGGATATCAATATTTGTCTGGGTTGTGTTTATTTGTGGATTGGGTTGTGGATTGGATTGTGGTTGATTGGTAGAGATGTGGTTAGTAGCTATTGGATGTTCAGGTTTTTTGCGTTGTGTCCTTTTTTTTCAAGGTTGGATATTCTTTCTTTTACGGCGTCCAGGGATGCTACTATGATGTTGAGGGATGTTGTAATGGTTTCGATGGTAGGGGATGTTTCAATGGTTTCAATGGTATCAACTCTTTCAGACAGATCCAGTTTGGGTCTGCATGATTTGCAGATATGTGGAAACTCATTGGATGATTTTAGGTATTGAATCATCTGCTCAGGTAATCCCAAGCAGTCATGATGAGTGTATTTTTTACACAGAGAACATTTGATGGAGTTTTCATTATCCTTTAGATTTTTGTAGCATTTAAGGCATGTGCAGGAGTCTTGTGGTTCATTGGTGGGGATCATCTTCTCTTTAGGTTGTGGTTTGACGTAGGATTTTCTTTTTGGCATGGTAGGATTGTTAAAATAGTACGTTGATTGAATTAATTAGAGGAACAATTTTGGGTAATCTATATAGCCAATATTATATCAAACAATCAATTGCAGTAATCTCTCAAGTCAGATAATATTCCTGAGCAACAATCAGCCTGAATATTTAATTACTCTAATCATTAATCAATTAATTACACTAATCATTAACCACACTGTTCATTTAAATTCACTAGATCAATGATTTTGCTATTCAATTAAATTACATGAATTTTGATCTTTTAAACTAGTCAGTAATCACACTATTTGCACTAAACACTCTAATCACACTAATCAATTAAAAACAATAAATCAGTTAAACCATTAATAAAATATTTTATAGAAATTGATTATCTAATCGTTGATATAGCTGATGAGGTAGAAAAGTTGTAAGATTTGAGGTAATGAGGTAGTATTAAGAGTCTGCAAGGAACGGGTTAATTGTTTAACTGGCAGCTGAATGGGAGGAATTTATCGCTGTTTGAAAAGCAGATCGCTATTACTCTGTAAACAGGAAGTTGTAACACAATGATCCAAGGGTTTTTATCTGAGTGAAGGAAAGATTGAACAGCTCACAGGAAACTATTTGTTTTTGTTTTCCCTTGATGAATGAGATGGCCCTCGCCCGCTTGCCTTTGCGCCTCCGGGCTGTTTGTTAGCGCTCTTTCGCGGGTCGTGAGAACGCTCGCTTTGTGCCACGAACGAATCTTTGTATCTTTTGAAAGGCCAGCAATCCGCCAAACATTTACTCTAAACTAGTTCTATTTGAGTCTGAGTCCCGAGGGCGCCAAGCAGAGATCGCGCCTGCAGTCCTCACTTTCTCTTGGGGGAGATGATTCTGCCGGCCCTTCCCGATCGTTTCCCGGCACTTTCACTTTCCCCTCTGGGGCTGTTTCCTTTCCGCGCCGCGGACGGGCTCAGCGCCGAAGAAATCGCCTCCTAAGGAACCCCTTCGAAATGACTGGGGCGTTCTGTTTTTAGACCTCCGAAAAAGAGGGGGAAGCACTTTTTTCTTGTTTCTATTCTCTATAAGGAGGGGCTCCAAGACACTGCCAAATAATTTATCCCCCGATATTGGGGCTGATGCCAACTTGCATTTATGCTTGGTATCCGCCTGCCAATGCCTGAGCCATAGCACTCTCTGTGCTGATACATGAGATGCTATGGCCCTAGACAAGAATTTGACTGCATTAAATGTGGCGTCAGCGGAGAATTCTGCTGCTGCAATAATTTTAGCTATGTCCTGGTGGGCTCTGACATTTGACGCTGGCAATATATCCCTCAAGTGGAAGAGCCATCGTAGGGAGGACCGTGTAAAAAAGGACGCCGCTGTAGCTGCCCTAATGGCCCAGGCGTCAGAAACATGTGCCCTACGGAGTGCCAACTCTGCTCTCTTTTCTTCCTGTCTCAGGGCTTCCTCGGCCTCGTTGGGAAAGGTTGAAGAAGAGGCCAGTGCCACAATAGGCTCACCCACCTCTGGTGTTTTGAGAAAATTTGTAAACTCTGGTGCTAAATTATAATATCGTTTATTGTACCCTGTTGGGGCTGGGTAGGATGCTGCTGATGCCCATTGATTTTGAACTAATTCAGCAAACATACGAGGGACAGGAATACTTTCCGCCTCATTATCCGGTTGTGAGAATATTAGATCCTCGGATTCGTCCTGAGGCCCTGTTGACAATGGATGAGGGTTTGATGTGCCTAGTTTAGCGGTGTTCTTTGCCTTGAACAGTAAGGATTTAAAGAGGTGCGGGCGAAAAAGGCCAGAAAAGGTAGGTTGGTCCGGAATGAGGCCTTCGTCGTCCGACATTCCCCGTTCTAGTGGGTCAGCCTCTGACAACCCCAAGTCCATCTGATGGATCGACCCCACCTCCATGGGAACATCCTGATCCTCAAATTCCACCTCCTCCCGAAGACCCTGGGCTGGTATGTTAGGAATATTGGGGAATACCTGAGTTTGATGTTGTCCCATATGTGCAAAGGATCGAGCGGACAGGGATCCCGCATCCGAAGCGGCCGAGAAGTGTCTGGTCCTGATGGATTGCTGAACTCCAGCCGCAATGCCTCTTTGAATCGCCATCTCCATCCATTGCCTCATTTCAATGGGGATAGTCTCAGGTAATCCCTCCTCCTGTCTTAGGCCGGCGACCGTAGGGATGAAGGTTGCCTCTGGGATTAGCCAGGCAGTGCTCATTGGAGGAGATGTGCCTATGGGAGGTTGTCCAGAAACAGCCTGCCTGGGCTGGGTAGATAAGTCCAAGGGCCCCAACAATGGACTTGGGTCCTGATCAGATTGTTGTGTCATAGCCATCTTGTCTGCCTCCCTGGCTCGTTTCTGCAATTGCCTTTCCAAAGCTAGGTGCCGTCTATGGGCATCCTTATCCGCTGCCTTAGAGGCCTTTTGGGGGCCCACTGGCTTATCTCGGGACTTATTTGTCTTGGAGCGGAAAGCGTTGTCACCTTCCATTGTGGATGACTGATTCTCTTGACTTTAATTTTTAATTAATTTTTTTAAAATTATTATTATTATTATTATTATTATTATTATTATTATTATTATTATTAATTATTGTTATTAATATTTGTACTTTGGGGTGATGCCTTCCCCTGTGGTTGAAAGTAGAATGCTCCTCCAGGAGAGTAAATATATATATATATATATATATATACCCCCATATACATATACATATGCCTATATCTATATGTAAAACTGTGCATATGGTAAACAGTCCTTTCCCTTCCCAACAAGGGAAACCCCCAAGTGCTCCAAGCAAGAATTTTCTGGATCCCTGGTCCCCAACAAGGGAAACCAGCTATACGGGATCTGAGGTGGATTCTTTCAAAATGTCCCGCTGTTTAAAATGGCACTTGCGGCTTCACTCCAAAGAAATGATCCAAAGGCAATTGCAAGGAAATTCCTGTTTAATGACTAGCCTGCTTATCCAAAGTCAGCCAGACAAGGGAGAGCTAAACCCAGGGAGAACGAACTGGGAAGGTACTGCCCCGGTCCCCAAAAAGGGAAACCAGCGGGGAATGGCGCCTGTGATATTTAGGTGCGAACTTGAGCCAGCCGTTGAAAAAGGCGGGAAGCCAGAATCTCCGCTGCTAATGTCTGAGAAGTCTAATGAGCCGCTGCTGCTGAGGCTCTAACTTGCGAGTTAAATGCTCCTGTCAGACGAAACGGCAAGGCGAAGTGAGCCGCGGTTGCGAGCGCTCCACTACGATCGCAGAGAAGACGATCAGAAGGTTAGATAAGGTAATTGCCTGAGGCAGTCGCCTCAGGCTGCCCGCGGAGTGGCAGGCTCCGCTAGTTACAAAGAAGTTTTTAAACTGATCGAGGCAACCTAATAGAGGCACAAGCTTGAAAAAAGCCAAATTAAATGGGGAAGATTTTTATAAGCTGAAATAACCCAAGAGCAAACCTGAATCAGAAAACCGTTCCAGTCAGGGAGTGCACAACCTCTTACCACGAAGGCTGAGCTGAAACTGGGGGACGCTGGCGAGGTGTCCCGTGGAGGAGGAGGAGCGTCCCGGAGTTTTAAGCCCAGCCTTTCCAGAAGAGACTGAAGCACCTCCCACTTCTGGATGCTCTGAACAGCTCATGGGAGAATTTGGGCATACAAAAGCTAATACAAGACAAATCTAGGAAGTTCCTTTTAAAAGTTGGTTCACTACTTATTTTTGCTTATTTTTTGTTTCTTTTATAGCTTGGATGACAGCATAAATAATGCTTGATTATTAATAAGTCACAGGAATTCAAACTACATATTTAGTATGGTGTTACTGGTTTGATGTTATTGGAAGTATTTATTGCCAAGAAGGACTGACAAGTTTTTACCGCCTCACTGCATTGATTTCAAAATTGCCTAATGGCAGAAATTAAGGTGACCATCCTTGAGACAACACAAAAGCTAGTGGGGCCATTCCTAGTGCTACAGCTCAGGCTAGTCTTTCCTTCTTCCTCTGAACCCTTCATGCCCAATTTATAGCCAGCTGTGCATTTGGTGCTGAGTGATGACATCACTCCAGCTGTGCACTCCAGCTGACACCCTCCCCCTGTTGCTTGCCATTCCATCTGGCATCCAGCATTCCTTGACACAAAGTAAATAAAGACTATCCGGATAGAAACCTAGAGACATATGACATGGATGATGACAGCAAGTGCATTTCCATTCATTTTAGAAAGCAACTCTATATCTATTTGATGCATGTTTGCTTTTGTACAAATACCAAGTCCTGCTTTATTCTTTATTTTAAGCAATGCCACTTTCTTTGAAATAATGATATAATAACACAAATCAATCTGCTGGTGGTCTAGGGAATAAAGAGAATGATTCCAGAAAAAATAAAAACTGGTCATACAAAATCACCCTTTGGTCATACATTTTGGTACTGGTCAATAAACTACAGTACAATATATAAATAAAACATTCCTTTCAACATTATGTCAGCCTTTAAGAAAAAAGGTCAGTTAGTCATTACAGATGTATGTTCTCTGCACCTGTAAAATCTGCTGAGCATTCTTTCAAGTTTTTATATCAACAGCATGTCTGTCAGAATAACCTGCCCCACCTATAACGATCAAGCATTAATATTACTAAAAGTTTTCCAGTGTCACAAAATTGAATTAGACTCATGCCAAGCATGAGTGTTATGAGAATTACTATGTGCTTCTCTCTTTCAGTTCAGACACGTGTAAATCTTTTCCAATTCTGCTCGAACTCTGGCAGGGTTTCACAATACGTGAGCTGTTTAATTGTTTGAACATAGAGACTAAAACTTTCCTTACACAAAATGATGAAGCAAAACCAAGGCAGTGCAAATAAAACAAGAGAAAACTCTCCAAGGCAATTGCACAATGAGACTGAAGGCTCCTTTTCTTCTACTTTTCTGCTCCTACAGCCAGAATGCTTGTCTCCTGCCCCAAGAGAGCAATAATAGCTAGGAAGTATCCTTATTTAGTGCAGGCTCATAGTACAAGAAAAGTTGGAGAACAAAGCCAGTTTCAATGGGCTATGAAGGGTTCCCCGATAAAATTTCTGTTCCTTGAGACCACCACTCATTGCTGGGCAAGTTCAACTTTGAGATCTACATGAATAACCCCACGTGCAATACTTTCTACAAACTATTCTTGTTGTTAGCAAGGCATAAAAAACAGAAGTCAAATAAAAAACTGAAGTCAGATCAGTGAAGTCTGGATCACCAACGTCTATAGCTACTGGGAGTGATAGGACCGCTTTCGTTATTCTTTTTTTTCTTCTTCAAAGGAAATACTACATCATGGGTGTCAAACTCGCTGCATCATGTTGCCGTCACGTGATGTTTTGCAATGTTTTCCCCATTCATGGAGCTGGGATGGGCATGGCCTGCATGTGACACATCTGGCCTGTGGGCCACCAGTTTGACACCCCTATACTACATCAAGTGTTTTTGGTTATCATCTAGTTATGCTTTATGACTATAACAATTGTTTCTCAAGCTAAGAGAAGGCAGGGGAAAGAAAAGTTTTTCTTCTTTTCAGTATAATTCAATAATTTGAAAAACAGACACGTCACACGCACGCACACACACACACACACAATTGGCTATGTGTCTTGACCAGGTTTTAGAATTGTTTCAGCTGGATTTGGTACTTGCCTACTCTTGACAGCTGTGTGAATCCTGCAGTGCTCACTTCACAAAACAGGCCCCCGTGGCTTGATTCACAGAGTTTGGAGGCAAACCAATCTTTCTGTGGCCGCTAGGACATGCAAGCAAAGACTACATCTTGATTTCTTAGTAACACTCTCTGCCTAGAATATTGACTCCTTAATGTTCCAGCAACGGCTAATAAAGACAGAGGTTCCCTTCAAGACAGAACAGTATCATTTAAGTATCTTTTAACACTTTAAAAGAGGATAACATGCAAACCTTTGAGTTAAAAGATTGAGATAATTAGCTTGAAAGGGGGAAAAAATAAAGCGACAAGAATACAACTAGGAGGATAAATATGGAACTAAACATTGAAATAAAATAGCAGTTTAAAAATAAGTTTTGGTAAACAAAATGTGCTTGAGAAACACTATTTTGTGTTCCAGTTTTCCAGTTTCAGTCACCAGAGCTCTGAGGGAAATATAATTCCCAATTTAATTTGTAAACATTTCAGTGGCTTAATTCAAGTTATCAACTGTACTCTTCAAGAACTGCATGTTTCATTTGCAAATGTATAAAATTAAAGCATTTACAACTAGAGTGCCAACTGTAAGTAGTTCTTGCAAGTTACTTGCAGAAGTATTCCAAGGGAGAAATATTCTAGAATGCCTGTGCTGCAATATTTTTTGCTTGTATGGGCTCAGTACATAAATGGAAATAGCAGAATTTTTACAGCCTCGGCAAATACTTGCAATTTTTAGCTTGATGTTTTAAAAGTGGTCAAACAATCAATTAAAAGCTAATTTCATTTTCCTTCTAGAAATTTAAATTTCAGGTTTAATCAGAAACAAGTGAAATAGTTAAAAGTTTTACTCTTTTTCAGGATAACTTTAATTGATGGTCGTTATTTAATAAGTTTAATAATTACATCATTTAGAGTTCATTGTGCCATAGGTCAGATTATAATAATATTAGTTCTAATGCATTAAATATCATAAGGCAATATAATATATTTAAGATGGAGGAAATATTTTTGATAAGGCTTCTGCCAATAGTATGAGTTTTATGTACACTGACTGCTGTGCACTGATACAATAAAATGTTTTAAAGGGATAGAAAACTTTTTTCTATTTATTCATGAATTATTTTGTCATACCCTAATTTTCCAAAGGAATGCATCTCTCTCCCTCCCTCTCTCCCTCCCTCCCTCTCTCTCTCTCTCTCTCTCTCTCTCTCTCTCTCACACACACACACACACACACACACACACACAAGCCTTAAGGACAAATGCATACAAAGCCAGAACTGAGAAGACAGCAACAGATAGAAAAGGCCATCTTTGAAAAGCAGTTGAAGAAACAGTGGACCACCTAGTTAGCTGCTGCAAGATTGTACAAATTGACTACAAACAACAGCATGACAAAGTGGCAACAATGGAGCACTGAAATAGCTTCAAGAAATACCATTTGTCTGAAAGCAAGAACTGGTGGGACCATAAAATGGACAAAGAAATAGAAAATAAAGAAACTAAAGTGCTCGGGGATTTTAGAATTCAAACAAACAAGCACCTGTCACATATAACATTCTGAGACTTAACAATTGTCAATAAGAAGGACAAAAATGCCTAATATTGGATGTGAAACAGCAGGGGGGAGAAGGAAAGAACTGGGCAAAATCACAAACCTGCAAATAGAAATAGAACAACTGTAGTAAAAGAAAGCAAAGATAGTACCAATAGGGATAGTGTCTTGTATGCAGTTCCAAACAACTGGAGCACCATTTGAACACCATTGGCATTGACAAAATCACATCAGTAAAATTGGAAAAGGCAGCTGTATTTAAACAGCTTACATCCAATAACAATACCTTTAACAACATCGAACAATAGCATTGCCTATCTCATGTCCTTAGGAAGGACTTGATAGGTGCATAAAAATGACCAATCCAGCCTAAACATTTGGCTGACCTATCATAATAATATTTCTTCTCCAGTATATGGAAAAAAATGTCTAAGTGACTGCTCCTATGTGAACTGATGTCTCAAATAAAAGCCAATATTATTTATTATTTTTCCTTCAACGTATTATCAATATGGTAATAAATAAATTTTGAAGGACATTTAGTCCCTTATGCTTTTCCTGAAGTTATCTTACTTTTAATACATGTTTGCTATTTGAAACCATATCTCATTCATCAATTCATTGCTTGAATTCATTTCTTCGATATAGTACAACTTCACTCTTTTTAGTTCGAATTAATATGGAAATATTTGATTGGCTTTGAATACATTGAGAAATTATGTAGGAGAACTTTATATATGTTCTCCAATTTCCATCAAATACCCTTCTTGATAGTTTAAGTCATAGGTTTATTAACAGATAAAATATTTGTAAAGCAAATTCTAACATCATCCAAAAGCAGTACCAAAGTATTAATAGAAGAAATTTTATTTAGAGTTCTCCTAAGAATAAAAACAAAGAGAGTCATTCATATCTCCGTAAAAAAAGAGTATCCATTCTGGGAGATCTTTTGCTTTTAAAAAATGGAGTAACTACAGCAAGATAACTTGCTACATTCCAGATATTTTTGACAATTCTTTCTAGCTTCAGAGGTATTTTCAATGGTTATATTCCAAATAAAGTGCACACATTTTTGCATTTCTGTCTTACAGAAGAGGAAACAAATAAACACACTTGTATATCATGTAAAATAGAGATTTTAGACTGCAGATTTTGGCCATCTGGCTAAATTCAGAAGATTATATTTAGTGCTTTTTCAGCTGTGAAAGAGATGGAAAGAAAATAAAATCTGCCAGTTTATTTTCTTTTTGGTAAAGATCTGGAGAATCTGTACATCTCTACTATATAGCATGGAATAAAATCAGGATTTTCTGATTTTCTGTTGAAAAAAGGATTAAGTAAAGAAATTCTGCCTATAATCTTTTCTTTTTATGTACACTGAGAACATATGCACCAAGACAAATGAGAGCATATACACCAAGACAAATTCCTGTGTGTCTAATCATACTTGGCCAATAAAGAATTAATTAATTCATTCATTCATTCATTCATTCATTCATGATAAGGTAGGATAGATAGTAAGTAAAGGATAACAGGCAACAGACTAGCTCAATTGCTGATTCATCAAATTTGAATGGCAATAAAAAAAACCACACTGAACTTAATTGGGACCAAGGAAGCCAATTGCCTCACTCTACAGAAAAGCAAATACAAGTTCAAAGTTCATTTGGGGGGCTGCAATTGTTTTAGCATGAAACTCAAATACTTGCTCCCCTAATGAGAAGAAAGGACTCACTGGAGAATGCCAGGAACAGTTGAGGACAAAAGAAGAAGGGAATGGCAGAGAATGAGGTGGCTGGATGGAGTCACTGAAGCAGTCAGTGTGAGCTTAAATGGACTCCGGAGGATGGTAGAGGACAGGAAGGCCTGGAGGAACATTGTCCAAGGTGTTGTGATGGGTTGGACACGACTTCGCAACTAACAATAACAAATTGTTTTAGCTTTTGAAATTTCCAGAAATGTTGCAGCAAAATACCATAAAAAAACAGGTTTGAGAATCAGGGTGACAAAACCCCAAATTAACAAAGAAGAATGTGGGAGGAGATGCAGCCATTCACATGAGGCTCCATCAGTAATGCTTAAATGGATTCCCATGGAATAATACCAGCCCTGGGACATCTCACTGATGAAATGGTGGTGACACACAACCCATGGTGAGAATGAACCTAGAGCTTTATACATGCGACAGTAAAAAAAACAACACAACTCAGTAGTTTTTGGTCTGTGAGCTGCCAGGATTGTATCCCAAGGAAGAAACAATACCGTAGCAGGATCTTAGTGCAAAGCTACTTTGGAAATTTCCCAAATGTAGCTGATGCAGAGCACAGAGCTTCGTAGCAGCTGAGCTGTTCCTAGCTCTTTCCGCACACAGAACGTTCCCTTGAGCATCTCTCTTCAGATCTACCCATCTGACCCTTTCTTTAGCTAGAAGTCATTGTTGTGCCAATATCAGCCAGGGACTTAGCAGATGAGCAAAATTGACTGTGACAGTCTCTTCATTGTCTGTGCCATTTTCATCTCCTTTCTCGGAGCCAGTGAGAATAGCAAATAAAAAACAGGCTCCTGCTATTTGCCCTCTCCTCTGCTCTTCTCACCTTCCCAGCAGGGTTTTAGGGATGAGACTTTTACTTAATGTGATGAGAAATGATTTACAGCTTGTAAGGCTTATCCTCTTTCCCTCGTGTTGCTGCAAAGGAGGGAGGTCAAGTTTTTAAAGTAAAATGTGGAATCCCTGGTAGCTTTCTTAGAGTTTAATCTGTTCCTCCTTTTTGGCAATGAAACAAGGCTTTTCTTTTCCTTCCCTTGTTCTCAATATATTAAAACAGGAAAAGAGAATGGGTGGATGCTACTATACTTTATAACTCTAGCATATACATTTCTTGCAATTCACTCAACTGAAAATAACATGGAAAGAAACCCCAAAGTTACTGCTTGATTTGCTTCAGAGAGCAGGAAAACAAAAAAGCACATAAAGACAAAGAAAGTGGAAGGACAAAATATCTTATAGTGAACTGTAAAAAAGAAAAAAAAAGCCCTTGTTTTGCTGTTCAAGGGGTCAGAAATCTGTTGCTGAAATATTCATATACTCTGTGTGGTTTGACATCTACAGCTTGTATTTTGGAGCTGGTGAATCAGTTTTGCAGAAGGGATGCTTCACAGTGGATGTAAGTATGTGATTATGTGTGCACAAGAACATCTGGCTCATAATAGCAATAGCAATACCACTTAGACTTAGATCCCACTCTATAGCGCTTTACAGCCATCTCTAAGCGGTTTACAGAGTCAGCATATTGCGCCCAACAATTTGGGTCCTCATTTTACCCACCTCGGAAGGATGGAAATTTGAGTCAACCTTGAGCCTAGTGGGCTTTGAACTGCCAAATTGCAGGCAGCTGCGTGCAGCAGAAGTAGCTTGCAGTACTGCACTCTAACGACTGCACCACCGAGGCTCATGACTTTCATAATGGAAGAAGCAACTCCAGTAATATTTCTTTCTGAGCAATGTAGAAGGTTGCCCTCTTGGTTCAGGGACAAATGGGAAGTTGCAATGATTGTCACCACTGGACTATAACTCTGTTATCATAGATGAGGTCCTCGATTTAAATCCATCAAGCTACTGGACTAAGGAACATGGTGGTTCCCATGGTTAGGATTTATTTATTTTATTTTATTTTATTTGTCAATCGCTTACAAGATAATAGGTATGAGTATAAACATGAGTAAGAATACAGGAAATAGGTACAAATAAATGGGGACAATATGCTAACCTCTAACCCAGGATGCTGTGTTAGAGGTTAGCAAGCCTGTGTTCGAGACCCGAGTGCTGCTGTGGGATGGGGTGAGCTCCCGTCTTTTACTCCAGCTTCTGCTGGGGACATGAAAGAAATACAGCTTTGCATTCCCTGGGCAACAGTGATGTCACCTGCTAATCCTTTCAACCTAGAAGTGCCTCTGTGCTTCTGACACAAGTACAATGCAAGCTACTGGACTTAATGGAATTATGGTATGTATTGAAAGTAGTTTTTCCCTTTTGTACTCCGCAAGTTAATGAACCCACATATGAAAAGCACAGGCTCATACCACCACAAAACTATTAATTTACAGTGATGACAGGCCTAAAAGCGATCCTATCTAACTATCAGATGATTTCTACACATAATAACTGCAAAGCAACTGCAGGACCAAATAAATAATTTGGGATCCCTCAAAATCTGTCAGTGTCTTAAGCTGAGAGGTGTCTTAAGCTCAAAATCTGTCAGTGTCTTAAGCTGAGAGGAAAATTGTACTATAGCTCTGCATTGTGTTAGTATTTCTTCACTGAAGGACCGGATGCTACCCTAGCTTATGTGGGTGGAGGAAACGAAAATGTGCGTTTGTGGTGGGGTAGGCTGCCAGAGGATGAGACGAGGCAGGGTTGCCTTCATGCACATCCTGCACAGCTGGAACTTTAGTTTTTACACATGGTGTCCAGTTACTTCACTATATCCTTGATATAGTCTCAAGGAATAAAATGTTGAAGATTCTACTTCTGTAAATACTTGAGACAAAAAGCTGTGACAGATACTGTAATTACATTCTCTGATTTCTGTGCCACGACAATGAAGTTGATGACAAATCTTTCCTGAATCTAAATCTCAATCTGAAATATGGAGATAGTCGTGCAAAACAGGGCCTTTCTGATGGAAGCTCCCCATTCCAACCACGAGGGGAATTTTGCAGGAAAATTATCATTTGAGAGGAATTTTGCAGGAAAATTATCATTATCAAATATCATTTGGTGCCCATGATATTAAATCTCAGAGTCTTAGAATTGAAAATGTAATTTGTAAAATTTCCAACTCAGTGCAGGAATCCAAATTAAGTAATTTCCATTAGAATGGATTTTAACACAAGCACATCTAGTAAAAAATAAGTTACCACCTCTATGGGTGAGGGTTTTCACTATCAAACTGCTCTTACTGTTAGGATTTATTTCCTAAAAAAAATATAACTATTGTAAAACTTTTCTTCCTAGAATATAAACATTTACTTGGTAGCCTGCATTCTGAAACCAGGCAGAACAAATTTTGTTCTTCTTACCAATAACCTTTTATATATTGGTAAAGGTGCTATCAAACCTTCCCTTAGCTGCTTTGTTTTTGTAAAGCAAAACATCCCAATTTCTTTTCATATGATCTTTTCATATGTTAAACGTTCTTGATATTCCTTTTACCTGTCTCTAAATCCATTCCATTGTCACAATATATCTGGGTTTTAAATACTTGCTAGACGTTTAAAACATTTTTGCGCATGATATTTTGATAAATAGAACTTCTTATTTGGAAAATATAGGACTTCTAAGTCAATATTTTTGTAGAATATCAGATAGGGAAAGCTGATACTGATTTTTAGATCTAAAGTTTTAGGCTTGGGTTTAAAATTGAATTGATACTTGTAATATTGAATTTAAAATACTTAAGTCTTTCTGAAGACAAATTTTTAGTTTTAAGAATGTTAGCCCTCTAATTTAATTATAATAATATTCCATACTGAGTATAATACACTGTCAGCTAGGATTCTGAGCAAAAAAGTCCAGTATGAATTTAATAATTAATTAAGTAAATGATACATAGGAATATTAAATTATTTACATAGAAATAAATAAGGACCAGGTTTAACTCTTCATACTCAAAGCACCTTAGATATCAGTTTAGGATAAAAAAAAACAGGTTAAGTGGAATTTAGGACTGTCAATTTTGTTAGCTATATTTTTCATTAATCTCAACATCAAGTTATCTCCTTTCTGCTTCTAATGTTATACTTTCTAAGACTTAATTTGAAATTATTTTTAAAGATATAAATACTGTATCGTGATGTAACTTTTAAAAATCACTGAAATTATCTAATCAAGAAATGCAAAGGACATGAATGCTAACATAAACTCTAGAAAGAGATTGTCTCTGTATTCGGGGATTCACAATACCGGTATATATTTAATTAATTCAAATTGCTCAAAAACCCTGGGAAGCAGTTTACTTAGTGCCTTATTGTGGACCTTGTCCTAGATTTCCTCAATGAAATTTAAGAAAGCACACATACATAACTCTTAGAGGAAAATGGTGCAAAATAAAATAAAAATCCAGATTTGTAGCCTGGAAAGTTGATATTTAAATAAAACTATAAAGTAAAATTTGTCTGAAGGCTGTTAGGGCCCCTCTGTGATGGAGGTGAGGCAATGCCTGATACCGGTGTCCTAATTTAATGCACAGGCCTTAATGGCAGAACTGTGTTCAGGGATATGAGGCAAAAGCAACCAGAAATAAAGCTGGCAGTACTGTCAGTATTTAACAGAATTGTGGCATTAAGGATTGAGAACATTGTAGGTAGAAGGGAATGGCTTCTCTGGCCAGGAAGTCTTTTCACTTTTCAGAACACCATCCATCATATGACAGAAAACTGCAGGAATGTAATCTACCACTTCTTAATAGGCTTCTGCACAGAGAACAACTTTGAAGGAGCAGCTGCCCATAGTAAATCTCACTGACCCGTAGTGTCATTCTCCAGGCTTCCAATTCTTTGTTCCCCCCAAACTTTTTATTAAGATCAAATAATAACACCTGACAAAACAAAAAAGCCACAACAATATGAGACAGCAAAGCTTTTTGTGATGTTCTTTTTCAAACTATACTACCGAAGAAGCCTGATACCAATACATTTGCTATTATCAACTGAACATGCTTTTGATGGAAAACAAAGTGACTCCCACTCTCCCTTTATCTGTAAAGACGGAGAAATCTATACACTGGCTTTGCTGGAATGTATATATGTTCTTGTGGGTCCTTTCCCTTTCATTTCCAACATGGAAGAGAGTGTGCAAGTGGAGAACTTTTTGTTTATGAGATATCTGTACAGGAACGGACTCAATTGAGCCACTGATACACTGGCAAGCAGAAATCGGACCCATGAACTCAAAAAGAGAGAAGGAACCATCTCAGGGAATAGAGATAGTCCACAATTGAGCCCAAAGTTTCTGTTGCTAAGTGAGACATTTATTAAGTGAGTTTTGCCCCATTTTATATCCTTTCTTGCCACAGTTGTTAAGTGAATCACTGCAGTTGTTAAGTTAGTCATACGGTTGTTAAGTGAATCTAGCTTTCCCATTGACTTTGCTTGTCAGAAGGTTGCAAAAGTAACCAATGACCCTGGAACATTGTAACTGTCATAAATATGAGTCACTTGCCAAGCATCTGAATTTTGAACGCGTGACCATGGAGATGCCGCAATGGTCGTAAGTTTGGAAAATGGTCACTTTTTTTCAGTGCCGCTGAACGGTCACTAAATGAACTGTTGTAAGTTGAGGACTACTCGTATATTTGCCAAGTTATGCAGATACTTACACAGTAGGTCATCCTGCCGTTAAGGAATTTCCTTAGTGCCCTGATAAAATTGGTATTTTACCCTTCAAGAGAAACGTTATTTTATGTATACCTGGCATTTCAATCTCTAGATTTCATTTAACACACATTGCACAAATATTTAGTTATTGTTTAAGGTGCTAAAATTAAATTTCCCAAGACAGCACAGAGATTGAAATCATAAGATTAAATTTTAAAACAATGATGATATACAATAAAGAAAACCAAATAATGAATGCTGCAGCTCAAATAGCTTCTAAAAACAAAAAAAAAACAAGACAGCAATTGACTAAAAATAGGAGGAATGAAAGCGTATTTGCTGATATTGAAAAGTTGGTAAGGTGAATTTTGGGCATTTGCTGCAAAAGGCATCTCAAGGAGGGGAGATGAAACAGGTTATCAGCGTAAGAACCCATTTGATTTCTGCAGGTGATCTTAGGAACAGGTAGAAATATATATGAAAAGGCATTTTTTTCAGTTAGTGGTCCTAAACCTCTCCTTTTCTAAATTGAGCATGGGCGTGCCCAGCATGTGATGCATCCGGCCCGCAGGCTGTGAGTTTGACAGCCCTGGTTTAGTTGAAGGCTATTATGCCCCATCCAGACCCTTATAGACTCCAGACCAGAGGTGGTATTCAGCAGGCTCTGACCAGTTCTGGAGAACCGGTAGTGGAAATTTGGAGTAGTTCAGAGAACCGGCAAATACCACCTCTGACTGGAGATTTTACAGTATCCTTCCCCTGCCACGCCCACCAAGCCATGCCCACAGAACCGGTAGTAAAAAAATTTTTGAATCCCATCGCTGCTCCAGACATTGGGATAAGACATTCACAGCATCAGTTAAATTGACAGAGGTAGATATAAATTATTGAGTATCGTCAGCATGATGATGACACCTCACCTTATAGTGGCAGATGAGCTCACCCAGTGGACTCATGTAGAAGTTAAAAAGGAGAGGAGACAGCACTGAACATGTGGCATCCCACATAGTAGGGGCTGAGGATGGGACTCTCCCCTCTGATCAATACCAACTGAAATTGGCCTTGAAGAAAGGAGGCAAGCCAGCACAACATCTTGCCACCCACCACCAGTCTGGAGCTAAACTAGAAGGATTCCATGGTTGATGGTATCGAAAGACACCAGGAGGTCAAGAAGGGCAAGGATGCTCAACTCCATCTCACCCATGCCAAAGGTCATCCAAAAGCACGACCAAAGCTGTTTTTCTCCCATATCCACATTTGAATCCTAACTGAAGTGGAGTCAGACAATCTTCTTTCCCCCAAAACCCTCTGAAGCTGTTGCACAATTACCTTCTCTACAACCTTTCCCAAGAAAGGGAGGTAAGTTACTGGATAAAAACCGTCCAGTATGGTGAGATCCAGCATTGACTTTTTGAGGAGGGGAAGAATCAAGGCCTCTTTAAGAAATAAAAGGACAACCCCCTTACTCACTGAAGAATTAACCACAATTATTATTTATCTTGCAGTGTTCAGATATATGAAACTGTATTACAGCAAAGATGGTGAAGAACTATTTTCAAAGGCCACAAAACTGGGATCAGTACTGTCTGGGTTCCAACGAATGCCCTAATTAATTCATAAGCCTTGAGCCAAAGTTTCAAAAGAAATCCAATTATTTATTAGAAGCAACATGTCAGCACTTTCCCAATGTGCTTCTGGTCATAGCAACCGAGCTTCTCCATCAGTTCTCCCCCCTCCTGCCTATGGCAACTCAAGAGCAGGCCAGGAATGCTTCACAAGTTGACAGGTACAAGTTTTGGCTACCTAGATTTATCCAGGGCAAATAAAGAACTAGAGCTGTGCTGCAACTGAACTAAGCATTGGCTCTACTAAATTTTTAGAATTATGATTTATTAAGTTTTTCCAAATAAAATGTCTACATTTACCATTTTATATATCTTTCTACAAAAAGTCAGTGGGTCAAAAACCTGTAGATACAGTGTCTTGGGAAAACAGTAGACTGAAAGAAATACAGATATCGCTAATACATCGAGTATGTGCTAAAATTAAGGGAAAACCTTATAAAATTATATATCAGTGAGGCCTGTCCTACTTAGGCAAGCAAATCAGTTTCCCAAGTAAAACCATACTCTCCGTGTGAAGGAGGCCTGCATAAAGACAGAAAAGATTGAGAAAGATGGTCTCCATGCACAGCAGAGAAAGAGGAAACTGAGCAGGCACTGAGAGAGGAATTTACCAAAAAGAATTTCTCATTATGTGCCCAGAGCTGGGAAAGTATCTGAGAGCGAAGCCAATTCAAGAAACAAACAAAACTTTATTGCGGTCAACAACCAGAATTCCACAAATACATAACAGAGTGAACAGTAAATAGAAATGAAAATAAAAGTAGGTACAGCCATATTGTCAAGATGATTAAATCATGGCAGGTCAACAAACAATAGAGTATAGAGATTTTTTTTGGAACCAAAGAAACAAAATTGTTCCAATGAGACAGCAGCAACTGTATATAAAAAAGTTCTAAATGTCTAAATTAACAAGAAAAGAGTTCTAAAGCATAACTGTGCATGTTTCTAAAAGGAGCATAATTTCACTGCCCCCTTCACCACAAGGGCAATTTTAATGCATAATAGGACATTTCAAAATGTTCCATCAAGAACAGCTTTTGGAAGTACATTACAGCATATTAAAGTTAGAAGTCTCCTAAATTTGGACATAATTACTTGATTTGGACCTAAGAAGATTACACTTATATATGTCTCTAGGAAGTCAGGTTGCCCTGAAACATCCATCAAACATTGCTTAAGCTCAGGGATGGGATTCTACTGGTTCTGTCCGGTTCTATAGAACCGGTTGTTAGGATTCTGTGCAGTTCAGAGAACTGGCAAATCGCACCACTGGCTGGCCCCACTCCTCTTCACCCACCCCTCCCCTCCCCACCCAGTCCTTGTCGCGCATGCACGACATCGCCTGCAGCCTGCTTTTGCCCACCCACCAGGCCAGCTATTGCTGCCTGCCTTCCGCTGTGGCTCTGCCTGATCTCCCTGAGTGAGTGTTGCTCTGCAAACTCTGGGGCCCAGTCACTTACCTGCCACTGCCGGTCGCCTTCCCCCCTCACTTGCCTTTTGCCACCGCTGCCCACCGCCCTAACCTGGGTGACCCCTTTGTCTCCCGGATGGCCCCTTTGCCTGCTACCCTTTTCCTCTCCCACCCGCAGCCCCTTTGTTGGACCTAGAACAATAACCCCTGGTTGGTCCTGCCATGCCCACCCGGTCGCACCCATGTTGGCATCAGGCATCATTTCAAAGTTGAGGAAAAAGTTGGGGAAGGAGATGGAGGGTCCTGCAGTGGCCGGCACAGGATGCTGCTGCGAAGCAGGGAAGTCACTTTCTAGTGATCCAACCTGGCGTTCAGGCCGGCGGGCCACGGGAAGTCAGAGTACTGAGGGAAAGGGATTTGCCAGGGGAAGCCGCCCTCTCTGCCAAATTGGGACCATTCGGGGTAGTCCTAGGAACTGGGTGAGCCGAGCCTTCTTAGATAAGGGAATGGCCATTTTCTGCAGGACGAGGACTGTGGAGGGGGAGGTCTACCTGAGCAAGCCCTCTGGTGTCTTTGCCGGATTATTTGGACACTTACAAGCGAGCATAGCTAAAGGCGCTGCTGTTGCACGTCAGCCCAGGCCTCACCCTATGGCTCCGTAAAGCCAACACCAAAGAAGTGGGCATTCAGGTGAACTCTCGGGCAGATGCCATGGTGCAATGC
Source organism: Notechis scutatus (assembly GCF_049901735.1). Classification (NCBI taxonomy): domain Eukaryota; kingdom Metazoa; phylum Chordata; class Lepidosauria; order Squamata; family Elapidae; genus Notechis; species Notechis scutatus. Next base: position 289,336,274 of record NC_142009.1, read on the forward strand.
TCACTCAGATCTTGGCTGCTCCAGGCCATCTGACCTCAAAGCCCCTCAGGCTGGCTGAGCTGGGAACCACTGTTCCCAGGCTTCTACTGGCCTATGCTTGGTCTCCACCTCTTCACCTTGCCTGAAGTGGCTGGTCCTGCCCCTCACCCTCCCCTTCCTTGCCTGGCCTGAGAAGGTAAGGGCAATGGTGGGGGATAGCGAAGCGGCGAAGTCCCTATCTTCCCCTCTCTCTTCCCCCCCCCACCCTTCTCAAAGCCATGGCTGGGCCAAGACAGCAAGCTGTCCTTGGTGCTCTTCGCTACGTCTTTCATTTCTTCTTTTTGGAATCCAGACTGGCTGAACAGAGAACCGGTTATTAAGAAATTTGGATTCACCCACTGCTTAAGCTCCTGTAATAATCCTATTCCTGTTGCAGCGTTCCTTCTTAGGATATTACAAAATTAGCAATAAAATAAAAAAGCCTAAGCCATAGGGGAAAATAGTAGTAAGAAAATAATAAGGAAAATAACAATGAGAGAAAAGACATCTGCATACATTGGTCTGTTTTGTTTATTTCAGCCTCCCAATACAGAACTATATTGGAGACACATTATGCCACTTGACATATATTATTTTCCCCTTCTCCTCCTCTATTTTAAACAGTTCATGTGACTCACCATCTCACTGCAGGAACTCTCAGCAGTGAACAGTAAATTAAACTAAAGTCAACAATCCAAAATAATTAAAAACAATTTGCAGAACAAATATTAAGAACAATCTTTTTCACTGGGGTTCCCTTTGCCTTCAGCTGCTCCTTCTTCAAACAGGGAAGGGGAGGAGGAGAACTCTGCGTATATGCTTGCAGAAACTCTCACTTGAGTTGAAAGCCAGTGCCTGTTTCTTAGGCTGCTTGGACCAGGGTTCAGGACAGTTTAACTACCTGTCTCTAAATGAAGCAAAGTAGCTACAGGTAGTCCTCAACTTACAACAGTTTGTTTAGTGACCGTTCAAAGTTGCAACAGCCCTGAAAAAAATTACTTATGATTGCTTTTCACAGTTATGACCTTTTCAGCATCTCTGTCATCATGTGATCAAAATTCAGATGTTTGGCAACTGATTCGTATTTATGACTGTTGCTGCATCCCAAGATCATGTGATCACCTTTTACGACCTTCCGACAAAGTCAATGGGGAAGCCAGATTCACTTAATAACCAGGTTATTAATTTATCAACTGCAGTGATTAACTTAATGGAGGCAAGGAAAGTGGTAAAATGGGGCAAAATTCACTTAACAAATGTCTCACTTCACAGAAATTTGGGGCTCAATTATGGTTGTAAGTCAAGAACTGCCTGTGTATGACCCTAGTTGGACTCCAAATAAAATCTGTGTATGATGTTTGCTGAAAATATATTTACGACTGTTGATATATTGTAAACAATGCACCTCTGCAATGGTAACAATATTGTGTAGCTGTCGTTGATCCCTGAGCAGAGTTATAAAACATGGCACCCAAAGATTTTAAGGTTTTAACTTGCTCTTCTAGCTGCCAGGTGTGAACTCTGTGGTACTTGTCAAAAAAAATAAGGATCTTGCTTTTAATGTAACTGGTTTTAAGAACTTCCTCGCTGCTGTATTCAGTTTCATCATACAAAGCTCTGCATCATCTGCATACAAAGATTCTGTTTATTTATTTATTTTTATTTGATTTGATTTGCCAATTGTTTACAAGATAATAAGTATAAGTGTATACATAGTTGTGAATACATGAAATGGGTACATATAAGAAAAATAAAAGAATAAGAGAAACAATAGGACAGGGACGGTAGGCACGTTGGTGCGCTTATGCACGCCCCCTACAGGCCTCTTAGGAAAGGGGTGAGGTCAATAGTAGACAGTCTAAGGTTAAAGTTTTTGGGGTTTGGGGAAGAGACTACAGAGTCGGGTAGAGTATTCCAGACATTGACCACTCTATTGCTGAAGTCGTATTTCCTGCAATCAAGTTTGGTGCGGTTTACTTTGAGTTTGTATCTATTGTGTGCTCTTGTGTTGTTATGGTTGAAGCTGAAGTATTCATTGACAGGTAGGACATTGCAATGTATGATTTTATATACCATGCTTAAGTCAGACCGAAGACGGCGTAATTCAAGGTTTTCTAGTTCTAGAATTTCAAGTCTGGTGGCATTAGGCAGCTGGATTGCCAATCCTGAACCCAAAATAATTAATATTAAAGATAAATAGCAAAAAGTTAAGAGGGGTAAAGATGTTGTGGTACCTCAGTACTCTTTATCTGCCTCTTTAAAATGAGTAGAGAGCTCTCCTCTGTGGAACCTCCTCCCTCACAGTGATGGATTATTTTATTTTTCTCACCATGAAAACCTCGTAGTGCAAGATGAGAGAACGCACTGGCTGGTTTCAGAGAATCTCAGTGAAACCTGCAGTGGCCTGCTGCCAATTGGATCCGGGAAGTTAAAATACTGTATTGGCTTTGTGGCTATTTAGCAGTTTTATATTCAATATGTTTAGCTACTCTGAGGGGCTGAAGAATGTTGCTTTTGAGGTGGCTATATTTACAATACAAAACAATGGTAGCTTGGTACTCATTGTTAATTGGTTCCAGGAGGTGCGACAAGTACCCTAAACAATGAGTATCAAGTGAACCTTCCCTGTAAGAAGTAATGTAGTGAGCCACAAGGCAGCCAATACTGAAAAGTTATAGTTTGTGCATTGAGTACCAAACGAACAATGAGTACCGGGACAAAACTTTCACGTCAAAATGCATGGAGTGCCAAATTTGATGAGTTTCAGAGCAGTTGGGTACCAAGGTACCGCTATACTTCTATCTATGTGCTCCCAAGCCTGGCTTGATCTGGTCTTCTATGTGTTTTAGCAGAATTTAAAAGCTTGTTTCAGCCTTTTAAACATTAAATGAAATTAAACTGCTTGAGTTTTTTAGTGTGGATTCAACTTGCTTATACAGACACTCTGCAGCTGGATCCACCTCCCACCATCCCTGGGAACTGACTGCACAGACCTGTGTTAATATGATTTGGAGTTCAGCATCATTGCCCTTCTTGACAGGATTCATCATTCAGGAAAGTGAACTTTCATGTATTCATTGTTAATGACCCAGTTTCACACACACACACACACACACACACACACACACAGAGAGAGAGAGAGAGAGAGAATTCACACTGATTTAAATTGACATGCAAATGAAGATGGTCTCAAAGTGATTCAAGTCACTTTGTTTCCAGGTTTAAAAAGTCTACTGAACATTAGGTGTTGAAAACTTTTGAAGTGATTTTTCATCACTCCTTTTAATTAATGGGGCAATGCAGAAATGATCAGTTTTATGTGTGCTTCTAATTTCATTGCCATCTGAGACAAATTCAGCTAGACTAGTCTTCTCTTTAAAAGAAGAAAGACAAGCTGTTTTCCACATCTGGAAAGTAGAACAGCAGCACAATAATTTACAATTGTCTGTAAGAAAAAAGAAACACCAGACTTTCTATTAACTTCCTCCAAAAGATACTGAGACGGAATGCAGAATTTTTTCATCTAAGAATGTTTTTTATATAGAATTCCAGAATGAACTCATTTAATATCCTCAGAATGAAAATATGTTTATTCAGAAGTACATCTTGCTGATTATAATTATAATTACTTCCAATTATAGAGCTCATATTACTTGTAAAAGGTTGTACCACAATCTTACATAAGGAACAAAACCAGCACAAACAAAAACTAAAAATTCATCAGTAAAAGTAATATATAATTATAATGCCATAACTAATGTAAAGAAAAATAAATATATAGACAAACAGAAATTTATATGTTTAAACAGAAGTTTTATTTACTAAAAGTTGTAAATATGGAATAAAAAGACAAATGATACATAGTTAAATAACATTAGAAGCATGGTATAATTAGCTTTAGCAAAGGGATTCAAAGAAAATATTGCCATGAAAACAGTATTAGTACCTATATGTTTATCTAGTGACTGCAGAAGTTCATAGAGTTCTATGGAGCTATGTGAGCAACTGTGTTTAACTACTCACTTCATAGAGGCAGCAATTGGCCATTTTTCACACCAATAATGGATGTCATTATGTTGCACAACATCCATTCTATCATGGATTGCTTAGACTCTTTATTATCCTTCTGTGATTTGGAACTTTTTCTGCATTGTTTGATTTGCTCTTACTTTTATTCTTATTCCCTTTTGTTTTGATTGTCTTGTTCTTTTTCATGCTGTTCTTATTTGCATTTCTCATATTCAGTGATTCCACTGAGTTAATTTCTTTGAAAAATAAACAGTGTATTGGTCCTTCCATATTACATCTTCTTGCAATAGCAAATAAAGGATGGGTATCAGGTGGCCCATGGTTAAAATTGCCTGAACTTCCATTTCTTCTGTGGCAGGTGCACGAATACTTTTGCACAAAATGTGCCATATCAGATATTTCAGGGCTTCTGTTCAAGATTTAAAATATTTTGGAAATTGCAATGGAGTCCTGCAGCAATATTTACAGCTTCATGTCTGCCAAAACTATGTTCAAAATAATTATATCTTAAGATTGGTAATGATGATAACCTGATAAGTCCCATGATGTGAGAACAAGTCTTTAACCAACCAAGCACTTCAAGCCATTGCTATGCCCCACCATACTGAACTATTTTTTATCCAGTATCTAAATTCCCTTTTGGGGGGAAAGTGGTTGAGAAGGTGGTTGCATGACAGCTTCAGAGGACCTGGTCTGGATTTTTTTCAGTCAGGACTGATCCAGATATGGATGGAAAGGGTTTGGCTTTTGGATAACTTCTGGCACTGGCAAGATGGGTGTTGTGCACCCAATATTTGAACCCTCAGCAGCTTTTGACACCATTTACTACAGTATCCTTCTGGATAGGCTCTGACGGTTGAGGGTGGGCAGCATGATGATGTGCTAATTCACCTTCTTTTTCTATCGATTACAGTCGGGGAGAGAGGTCTTGTAATGCTGTGACTATCTATCAAAGTACCTGGAGGCTTCAGGATCTGAACAACTGAACAACTGAATCCTGCCTGAGTGGCTTTGGGTTTTGGGGTCTATTGGATGCTAAGAGTATGTTTTCTTTAGTGGTGAATGGGGTTGCACTGCACCAGACAGACCCAGTGCCCAATCTGGAGAGTCCTCCTTGACTCATGGTTCCTCCTCAAACAGGGGTCAATTATGGCTAGGAGGGCCTTTGTACGCATCCGTGCTGTGTGCCAATTGCATCTGTTTCATCACACACAGTGACTCAAGCCTTAATCACCTCCAGATTGGGCTGCTATAATGAGCTCTATATTGAGCTGCCCTTGAAGAGTATCTCAAATTTGGAATCCTGAATGCAGTGGTCAGCAATTGTGCGCGCTTGTAGAACAGCAGATGTTACACCTGTGCTCTGTGAGATGCACTGTTTGCTAGTATGTTTTTATGTGTCTAATTCAGGGTGCCAGTTAACCTTTAAATCCCTTCATGGCCTGGGATCATGTTATCTGAGAGACCACCTCGTCATGATTACAACAGGTCACCCCATTAGATTTGTCAGAGAGATAATTATAAATATATGCAGTATATAAACCAACCACTAAAGGGATATCAAACACTGCTCTCTTACGCTCTACTCAATGCAAGACTCCACTTATAAATTCAATTTCATTGCTTTATTTTCACATTCTTCTCTTAATATATTCAACAATCAATGTTCAACTGCGTAATCAGTTTCATAACTATTCTGTCAGCTCTCCCTTACAATGTTTAGAACTGAAGAACAGTTAAAAATATTTTGGAGAAATGAGAATACAAGACTTCTGATAAGTAACTTTCCTTTCAAAAGTAAACCCTACATATAGGCAATTCAAAGCCATTCATCCTCTTACAGTGTTGGTGCAATTGGGAAGATGCCAATCTCTTCTGAGGAGGTGGATCATTCTGAATCTGGATGTCATTTGCATAAGGGTTACTAGCCACTATCAGTGTGAGAAGCACAAATGTGTTTACATTTAAAAACAAAAATGCCATTTCTTCTCGTATAACTGGACACAGCCCAAAGATTTGGGAAGAAGATTGCTTACTTTCCTCCTAAAGTCTGATTACGCAGCATTCCTGATTATGTGCAATACTAAAACCAGGTGCAACTATTGCTTATCTCCAGACTTTTCTTTCAAGATGGGGAAATTTTGGTGGTGCCTGATTCTCTTTCCCCCTCCTTTTGTACTTAGCAGCTATGAGTCAAATAGAAACAATGAAAACTGGCCCCTGAATTAAAAGCATCTTGGTAGCAGCCTTACAGAACAGAAAATGCACGCAAGAGACATAGAGGAGGAGGAAGAGGAAGAGGACTCAAGTCAAAAGAAAAGTAAGTCCAAGTCATCCAGGAATCATCAAGAATGACAGGAGGAAAAAAAAATCCAAAGTCCCAGAACAAGCATCTGTAAGTCCTGCTACTGGGGAGAAAAGGGCAGAAGGCACAAACTCTCAGGCACCTTTGCCAGCAGTCTGAAACTTAAGCCAAAACCAGTGATATGGGATCAAAGGCAACAGCAGTGCTATCTGCTGTTTGCTTAGAAACACCACCAGAGCAGATGGTCTTCCACGTGTTGATTCTCCATTCCTCTCCTAAACAGCCATTTTAAAGTAAGCATGACATAGCATGGGAGAAACATCTGCAACAGAGTCCAGCAGACCACCAGTAGTGCAGTAAAAGGAAAAGCAAGAAGGAGGAGGAGGAGGAGGAGGGAAAGGAACACAACCATTCAGGCATGTCCAAAACGAGGTTTGGGACAGACACCCCAGTGAGTGACATAACCTCAGTGTATATACATGTGGATAGTCACTCACTAGTTGTCTTTTCCTTTCATTACACTTCAGGATGATTGCTTGAGTGCCCTCCAGGCCCGTTCAAGTTGCAGAAGGTGGCAAGATAATTTGCCTGAACAATTTGGGGAAAAGCAGAGTGAGTTGAATCTCTGAATAAGTTCATGGAAAGGATTCAGACCTAATTCTTACTTTTGGATAGACTGTGGATGTCTGTGGCAATCATAATTTTACATCAAAATTTCCCTTTGAAGAAGTGAGCCTTCCCACTTTTGTTATGGAAAGATTAAACTATATGCACGTAGCAAAATGCACCTCTTTTACTACCAGAACTTTTTCTTGAGTTTTCTGGTCCCACTGCCAAAATTTAAAGAGCTAAGCAATGTATATTCTTTTTCTTTCATCATCACTATGTATATGCAGCTTTTCTTAATTGCAGCCTAAGCCTGAGTGCTGATTTAAATACACTTGTATACACTATATCTATATACTACTAAAACTCTTGTTGTCATGACCTTTAACTGAGTGAAACAGTGAATCATATGGCAATGATTTTTGAAGCAAGTACCGCAAATGGATTAATTTACAGAATGTGTCCAAAATCTGGGACCCATGACTCCTGAGAGAATAAGGTTTGGGAAAGTTGTGACTGCTTTGTGCTATTGGCTGCTGCTGCACTGCTGAGCTGGTGCTGTAGTCATGTGATCTTCATTTTTAATGTTCCATGACAGTTTCCCAGCCAGTCTTGCATCCCTTGCTCCCTCTCCCATCCAGCAGCAGGCATGGTAAAGGGAGGGGAGGAGAGGGGAGGAGAGGAGGAGGGGAGGGGCAAGGAGAGGAGAGGAGAATATTTCCAATGTTCTCTGTCAGATTCACACAAGGAAATTCAATGGGGAAACTGGCAGGAAGTTGGAACTCATTCATGCTCCCACTGCTTTTTTGCCCACTCTTGGTCATTCTATTTCTCTGTTTGGGTTAAAAAAAAATGAAACTGTGATCCAACAAGGCATGGGTTGTGTAATTATATATAACAGTCAGCAGGAGAGTAGATCAGTGATTTTCAAGCACAGCAACATTAAGATGTGCAGCTCTCAGAATTATGACATGTTGGCTGAAGAATTCCAGGAGTTGGGAGTCCATACACTTTACAGTTGCTGAGAAGAGAAACACTGATATAAACAGACTTCAGTGATATTACTGTGATTGCCTGCACCATTATTGACTCTCTGGCGAGACATTTTCAGCTTAATCCTTCCTAAAAAGGTTCCACAAGTATTCTATCTGCTGGAAGAAGCAGATGATTGGAAAAAACATCTAGCAAACAGGCAGTAGGAACCATCCGAGGTTCAAATTTATCTTCAGCTATGGTAAAGCTAGTACAAGTGACTTTGGGGCCATCATTCTCCCCACTGTTATGACTGTGGGGAAAATAGGGGGACCATGAGTTCCTGGAGGTGTACAAGACAAGGTCTACATCTAAAAAATCAGTAAAACAAATAAGTAATCTGATCAGTGGTCTGCTTCTTTTTTGATAAATAATTTACATCAGAGGGTGGAACTTTTTTATCAACTCATTTCGTACTGGTAGTTATCTTCCAAATTTCTTTTCTGATTCAGCTGTATTGTGTCTTCTCATTAATTTTATAAAATATAATCTCTGTCACATACCAGAACTCATACCAGAACCTCAACAGTAGTAAAAGAGATAACTAGCCTGCAAACTTTTTAAAATCATAGAGCCCTCTAATTTTCTAAAACACTTTGTAGTTTTCTAAGCTACTTTGAAACTTTGGACATAAACTTGAAGAGCTGAGTATGAGTAACAACATTTTCCTCTAAAATAGTATATACTTTTGAAAATTAACATTGCACTGTAGTGTGTACGAAGGTTTTTTTTAAACGAAAATATCAAGAAATACAAATTAAAATTACCAAAATCAATCCAAAGGTATTATCATAAGCAACTCCAGAACACAAAATCATTTATCGTGAAAACCGCTCTTTTACCAAGGCACAAATAGCTTGGTGCAATTTTATATTAACACATCAACATATATTATTATCTATTCATTGAGATTAATAGGAGTTTTAAAGCAACAACACTTTTTTCAGAGAAGTTGGGGTGCATTCATGAATATCAGAGAAGTGTTACACTCACAAAAAGTCTTAGGTGCTTCTTCAAAATAATTTTCAAAGCATGTACTACCCTATCATCTATCCAGGGGTGGAATTCTACCGATTCTATTCGGTTCTATAGAACCCCTTGTGAAGTTTCTAAGCAGTTCGGAGAAGTAGTTAGAAGCAATCTTCCTTTGTTTTTTTTCCACCCTTATTACATTCTTGGCAGACAGCCTAGACTTCCTGTCTCCGGAGCTTCTGAGGCTTGGCTTTCTTAAAGGGGAAAGGTTGTTTTAAGATTTTTACACTGCTGTTGGGAGAAAATACTTCCCTGGACAATCAGCTCTTTGAAGAAATAATTGAATAATGAAGCAAAGCTTTTAGTGACAGGGAACCAAGATGAGTGACATTCAGCAAGGTTTCTTGGCTAGCTAGAAGGATTGACATTCAAACGTGAGTTTACATAATCTTTCTGAGTTTTGGTCTAAAACTGGTTTTTGGTGAAGGTTAATTCTGTGCTTGGTGAAATTTAATCCTGTGTTTATTGATGGGATAATTTTCCCTGTTCAGCTTCAACAAGCAACAGCCTCTATTGTGATTTAATTGTTTGGATTTTTTCTTGCCTCATGGTTTCTTTTTCTATTTGGGGAGGGGGTCTTCCTTCACTGCTTTAATACTACCTGGCACTGTCCTTTTGGGGTATACTTCCAAGAGGCAGGATGCAAGCTTGGCACTGATTTTTTTTACTGCCTTTCTGGGGGGCATGTGACCTTTCCTTAAATCTGGGTGATTTCCTTAGGATATCTTGTGAGGTGAGTGAGACCAGCTGGTATTTTTAAGTGGTGCAAATGGATCTAAGGATTGCTTTTCCTGGGTCTGCTTTTTCTGGAGAGCTTAAATGACCTCTCTGCTAAAGGGTTTCACTTTATGAGCAAGAGTTGGCTGTTTGATAGTTATCACTGCATTTTAAATATTTTCATTCCTCAAGGTGCTCTGGCACCCTGCCTGATTTGTAACTCTGGCTTGCAGGTATTTTTAAATCTAATGATTGGTATTTAGGGCAGCTTTTTGCAATCAAAGAAGCTTTTTGTATTTTTGTACAGGTAATCCTTGACTTATAACAGTTCATTTAGTGACCATTCAAAGTTACAGTGGCACTGAAAAAAGTGACTTATGACCATTTTTCACACTTATGACCATTGCAGCATCCCCACCGTCATGAGAGGCCAGGTGAGGAGAAGCGCCCCTTGACATGAGTGATGTTGAGTTGGCCACGCCCACCCAGTCATATGACCACCAAGCCACACCCACCAACTAAGCCACACCAACAGAACCGGTTGTTAAAAAACCTGAATCCCACCCCTGCATCTATCCTATTTATTAAAAAAGAGTCCAAAACAAAGTTAAAGTTAAAAATGCACTCTTTGTGAAACAGTTTTAATTGCTGAAATATCAAGGAATAGAAATATGCAGTCGCTAGATCAAGCCAAATCAAATCTGTAAGTGAATCCAATTTGATTTAAAAAAAAAACCTGAAAAGTTTAGATGATGTTTTTATTTTTCTCCCCTAACTTTACATATTTTTAAATCTTACAAGTGTTTTGCCACAAGTACAGGATATACTTTTTTCAGATCAACTGAGTGTTGATCCATTGATGGTGACAGGCATTGTCAAATTGGCCTATCACCCAAGGCCTGGTGTTGTAGGCTGAAAGTGATTGGCCCAAAGTCTTCCAGCTGGCTTTCAAGTCTAAGCTGGGACCAGAACTCAAAGTCTCCTGGTTTCTAGACTGGTGCCTCAACTACTAGACCTAACTGGCTCTCTCCCTTAATATTACATACTTAAACTAAATTGTCTTTTTAAAGAAAGAGGGAGAGATAAAGATAACAAACCATCTCTTATAAAAGTCCAATTTTTTTACATTCTGGCTGAGTATGCCTATTTTTTATTTGTAGAAGAATTCCTGGTGCTTATATGCATTACCATTTCTGCATGGGATGCAAATTAAACCCTTTCCTCTCATATCCCAGCTTCTTTCTACTGAGATGGTGAAATTTAATTCATGCAATGGAAGGTTTATAGCCTCACCATCAATGAGTTGGTGAGGGGCTCAGTTTATTTCATGTATGGATCTGAAGCCTTGCCTGGTAATAACCCTACATTACAAATGCGGGCCCATAATTCATTGCAAGGGACATTAATGTGAAAAATAAGAAATGATGCTTTTATTCACCATTGAAATTTTGGCAACGGAAAGAAACACTCCATAGAGAAGGCCACATTGTTTGGCTGCACATTGATCAAATGCTATAAGGAACTGGGAATGAATGAATGAGCACCCCACTACCACTTCAACCATTCAGTAATTCATTTGAGTAGTATCTTGCTGTGTGATTTGATCATTGCAGAATAATGTGGAACCCTTATTTCCACATTTTGGAAACTTTACTTCGCTGAAATAGCCCAAAACTATAGCTGCCTTTTTTTTGCAAATACTGCTGGTTTATTCCAAGATCATATTCACATCTATTACTACCAAGTCAAATATCATGCATATTTTATAACATTTCATATTGTCATTTATTCTGTCTTTTAAGATATCTCCTGTGCACTCAAAATTGTGTCATCTGCAAACGTGATAAGTATTTCTACAATTTTATCCAAGTCATTAAAAAAATTAAAGAGAAAAAAAAGAAAAAGAAAAAGAAAAAAATATAATAAAAAAAATTAAAATAAAAAAAAATTAAAGAGAAGAGGACCAGGACTGATCCTTGTAGCCTCCCACTTCATACTTTTCTCACAAACTGACTGATACTCTTTGAGTACTTTGTGTAAGTTACTCATCTACTTGTAACACAATCCAGACTGTACTTAACTGTCATGTTAATCAGCATTCCTTAGGCACTATTGTCAAATGTTTTATTGTTGTTAGAATATATTATATCCACATCTGTATCTTTTCCAATATGCTAGGTCTGTAAAACAGCAATCAGGAATGAGGATTCCAAAGTAACCTCTTTATGTTTCACTGAAGGAAGCATGTCAAGTATACCCCAAATATTCTAGGGAATCAATCGTATATAAATGAAGGGATTGCCAGGTCTGAACTGTATTCCTGTGAGTATGTATTAACTGGGTAAACAGTTATTTATATCTATATATGAATACTTGACCAGGCAATATATTTAGATGTGGATATTAATTTATTCTTCTGCTGATTGTTATTGAAATAATTCCTTCTTTTTTCTTCTTTTTGACATTTATAGGACTATCTAGGAAAATACCTAACTATGAAAAAATGTCTCGCTAGCTTATTGATTCATTTTGGATTTTCATGGGAAAGTGAAAGATGAAAAATATCTTACCCATAGGCTTTATGTTCACATTTGACATATACTGAGAACATCTGACTGTAGTGGGGGCCCTTGGTACCTGCTGTTGCTGTTTCTTTACTTGGTATTTTTCTTGGATTGGATTTGCAGCCAAATGGTTGTAATTGACCCTCTGTTGGGACAAGTTAGCCTATGAACATATGCTTTTTCTTTTTATTAAAAAAGGGCTCACAAGTAAAAGGAAGGGAGAGAGAAATATTATCAGTATTTGCTTTAAGTTGCCTCCATTTCCAGTTTTTATGGCAGGATGCCAAGGTTCTGTCAGAAAACAGAATTTCATCTAAATCCAGCTCCTGAAGAATAGACAAGTTGAATTCAAGTTGAGCAAAATACAAAGTGTCAGAGACCAGTAGATTAAATCCTTTTATTTAGCACACCTGAGTATGATGGGAGAATACTGTATCCAAAATATAGGCAGTTGGGCATTCTTCTTCAGGGCAGACACTAATCAGTTTGTCATATATCATCTGAACACCAACGATTAAATTATAAGTGCAGATATGCAAGCCCCCAATAGTCCTTTACTTCAGGCCAAGTATTTCTAAGCTAAACAGACTCCAGGCCAAGGTTGAAGAAGGTCTCAAAAGAGACTCACTGGCTACACATTATAAATCTATATGAACAAACCCATTCTCGTGCACAAATAATCTAGTTTTCAATAAACACCAGGCAAAAGGTTCCCCTGGTTTTAAACAGCATATTGAGGAAGAAAAATAACACAATGGGAATCAATTGTCAGTCTGGCTTTTTGTGGGGGAAATTATAATCAAGAGCCAGGAGGTCTCTTTCTGATTTTAAGATGAGAAAATGAAACCCTCCCTTGAGTTCTTCAATTTCATGCTCAATGTACTTGCAATTTTGGCTGTGCCTTCCCTAGTGTCTCTGTCCATACTCTGAAGTTCTTTGACAGAAAATATTCAATAACATAATATCTATTATTTCTTTTCAAGTAAAAGAAAAAAGTGGGGCTAGGCAGAGAATTTTTACTTCTGATTTTTAAAATTAGTTGAGATACAATAAAAATGAATTGTAAATAAGGTTTCAACTATAGTTTCCTTTGAGAAAGGCAGCTGTTCTATGGAGCACCAAAAGTATTGATTACATAAAGTCAAAGGTTCAGGCAGGCTTCATTGCACTGACTTAGAAGGCTGTCAAAAAGGATGAAGGCTGGGCAATTCCTCTGAATCTCCAAAGAGCAACTATCAGTCAAAACAGTAGTGCTAGCCTATGTAGTACAGGTAGTCCTCGACTTATGACCACCATTGAGCCCCAACTTTATGTTGCTAAGTCAGACATTTGTTAAGTGAATTTTGCCCCATTTTATGATCTCTCTTGCCACCCTTATTAAGTGAATTCCTGCAATTCAGAGGTGGTATTCAGCAGGTTCTGACCAGTTCTGGAGAACCGGTAGCGGAAATTTTGAGTAGTTCAGAGAACTGGCAAATACCACTTCTGATTGGCCCCGCCCCCATCTATTCTCCACCTCCCAAGTCCCAGCTGATTGGCTGGGTCTTCTTTTGTTGCCCTGTACAGGAGAACAGAGCTGGAAAGCAGGCTAGTGGAGTAGGGCGGGAATGGGATTTGCAGTAACCTTCCCCTGGAGTGGGGAGGGAATGGGGATTTTGCAGTATCCTTCCCCTGACATGCCCACCAAGCCACAACATACAATGCCCACCAAGCCATGCCCACAGAATCGGTAGTAAAAAAATTTGAATCCCACCACTGCTGCAATTGTTAAGTTAATAACTGGGTTACTAACTAGGACTAGGACCCTGCAACCATCGTAAGTATGAACCAGTTGCTAATCTGAATTTTGATCACATGACCATGGGGATGCTACAGCAGTCATAAGTGGAAACAAAGGTCATAAGTCACTGTTTTCAGTGCCATTGCAAATTTGAATAGTCACTAAATGAACTGTTGTAAGTTGAGGACTATGTTTATAAGGCAGTATGTCTGGTCATATACAATCTTATATGACTATCACTTGCATATATCTCACAGCATCCCTTCCTAAATCTCTAATTAAGAGGATAGAGGAGTGATTTTCATAGTCTAGGTCAAGAATCTCCAACCTTGGTCACTTTAAGACTTGTGGACTTCAACTCCCAGAGGTTGGGTTTCTGTTGTTTTCACATCATACGTTTTACCCATACCTATACTAGTCTGATCATTTTTAAAATATTTTATTTTAATTTGATAGTACTTTGTATACATTGTTATGTCCAGTTTCATCTACATTTTGCAAGCCAATTTTTTCATTGACTTTTATACTTTTTCATGAATATATCATTTTTGTGACTGTATTTTCTCATATACAGTATATAAGAACTGCACTGAAAAATTCAGAGAAAAATCCAGAGAACCTTTGAAGAATAGCTACATTTTTTTTTCAAATATCAAATATGAAAATGAGATAAATGCATTCCCTTCCATCCCTACTTCAGTCCTTATTCAGTGCAGGTCCCATAGTTCAGTTGAGCATGCAAACAAGGAAGATGTTCAGTGCGAAAGAACAAGCTGCTAGATATAAACATTTTCAAACATTGTTGACTTGCAAAGGGGGAAAAGGAGCCCATCTTCCTCAGTTGAAATGACTTCTAGAGCCTTTTGAAACAAATGGTCACCATCTTCATCATGAAACTGTCTCTATTCCTCTTTGGACACCTCTCACTGGAAAAGCTCAGACTAAACAAAAATTACAGTTCAAAAAATATTAATATTCAGTTTTGTTTTATCATCTTCCTTTCCTCTCTCATTGGGAAGAAAACCTAATTTCCTCCATAGATTTGACACCTTAATTTCTTGCAGACAAGAGCTATATAAAACTAATGGTATTAAGGATCATCAATAAGTTATATCAGTTTGACCATAAGTCTAATTTTTGACTTTTCAAGTATGTTTAATTGCTGCAATCTTTCTTTCTTTCTTTCTTTCTTTCTTTCTTTCTTTCTTTCTTTCTTTCTTTCTTTCTTTCTGTTTCCATAGAGTAAATCCTTTTAATTCCATCTCTTCGTGTGGGGAAAAGCTGACAGTTGCATGACAAGGAATGTTTCCCTTTGTAACCCCCCTAACTTCCTCTCAAATATAGCTTTAGCCTAATTGAAATGTTTCCTATTAAGCCCAATCAAGGCAGCAATTATCTAATTACTCACTTATGCTTTTCCATCCAAAAAATTGCCCAAGCAAATATATTAGAATGGCATTGTAGTTTTTACATGTCCATTTTTTAAACGGAAGAATTAATGTTTTTACCAGTCTTTTTTGCAGCATTTTCAAGTGTTTTCTCATATAAAACCAGTGGCAAAATCACTATGCACTGAAGTTATTCAGAAAATACAGTATATATCCCTAAAAACAATGACATATTAAGAGTGAATGATCTGTTATAAACAGTATATGCCTCCCAAACGCAAACAGTAAGGAAATAAGCATCCCAGATTCACAAGTACGTTTTCCTAATAATTCAAAACAAAGTATTGATGAACATCAGGAGTTGAGTAGTATAATGGGTCTACTCAGCTAGGTATTATTTTACTATAGAACCATTCACATGACATAGTAAACCATAATATGGCTAATTAATATAATGGTAAATAATAGTTAAAGCATGGTTAATAAACCACAAGAAGAAATTGCAATTACAGTAGGCTAAAAGAATCAGCATATTGTATCATATGAATCCAGAAAATGGTCTCATTTCAATAATCATCTATTTGTGAAGTTCCTTAGGTTGGGTTTTTTGTTTTGTTTAATATAACCCTGAATGAGAACTTAGCAAAATATAATATATATTTCAAAGTTTTCATTGTACCCTATCATATACTACAGAATATTTAAAAACTTTGCTATGTATCTCCACAGAAATGTAGTCGTCCTGTATGTATACAAATGTATTTTAGAGAGTGGAGGATGAATATATGCAAACTTTCCTTTCCTTTCCTTCTTTCATTTCCTTTCCTTTCCTTTCCTTTCCTTTCCTTGTGATAAACTGGAAAGGCATGTGATACCTATGACTACACCACTTGCCCATTAATACACCTCACCAGGAGTTGCTTTAACATTCCAATACCATGAGCAGATTTGGGCAGCTGCCATTTTAAAAACAAAATTATTTTTCTCTCTCCCTTTTAATTTTTTAATCCTTTGAATTTCTGCTTCTAAGCTTGGGACAAGAAAAAATGTAGAGATCAGGGTAAAAAACTTGAAAATATACAGTCATGGAAATAATATATGAAACAAATTGGTGTTAGAAGGGAAAGGGAACTCTGGTCTCATGTAGCAAAACAAGACTCTGAGCATTTTAAGAACATTATAATTTTTTTTGATAGACTTTCTTGGAGAAGTGTCTGACTAGTGTAGTTAGAAAGCATAAAACTGAATTTAGTCTGGATGATGATGAACTATGTTATAATGCAAGGATATAGATGGTTCTAGTGCTTAAATACAGTCAATTTTAAACTGCAGGAGACTGATATAGGTGAAGCTGAGGGACACCAATGCATACAGGGGGTATGTGATAGCAGATTACATTAATTATTCCTTTCCTCTAAAAAGTATAAACAAATGTGCATTCAGCCAGCATTACTGCAGTTACCTCTCTTCTGCATGATTAGCAAAACCGTTCACTTGTAACAATAGTAAAGGGCTGGCAAGCCTAATCTGTACAATTTACCACAATGAATCTCAAAGAAAACATGATGTCAGTGTTTTGATGTAGGTGGTCTCTGAAGGCAATATGTGGATTTCATAGAACACAGATTTAATTTAAAATGTATATGGAAAGAGGCACTGCCTAGGCCCAGCACAAACCACAAAGATACAACCTCTGTATATAGATGTTTAACCTGTAACAGGACACATTCCTTAAAATTAAGGTTTAAATTACTCCCAGAGGAACAGTTGTCTAGTCAATCCCACAACTGGATAACTAAATTACAGTATTAGTTTGCCATTAGCTATTTATGATATCTAAGAAAGTTAACTGGCTGCAAGCAGCTCTATTATCTTTAACATGATTCTGATTAGTTATGCTACATTATTCCTCACCCCAAAAGAATACCCACAACTATACATTAGATACTTAGAAATTCATCCCTTGGTTGTCCAATTGTCATGGTGTTTTTCTCTCTCTAAAGATACATGTCCTTTATTGCAGTGGTCCCCAACCTTTTTTGTACCAGGGACCAGTTTCATGCAGAAACACTTTTTCAAGGACCGGGGTTTCAAAGTTTGGTGGTTTTGCTTGCAGACGTTTGATTACCTGACTAGGTAACATCTGATGTTGTTACCTAGTCGGGTAATAAAACGTCTGCCAGCAAACCACCAAGTTCAGGGAGCGCCAATGCCTCCTTCATTGCAACCCTGAGCGACAGATATTCTCTTCTATTGGGACATTTAAAACGGAGGGTTTCAGCTGCAGATTCAGGAACTGCGCCTGGCTGAGGAGCGCCTTCAAAACTGAGCGCTGGGCGGTGGAGGCCCACGGCTGTCTCCGCGGCTCAGGACAAGTCCCTGCAGGACGGCTGAGAAGCCCCGCCTCTCGGCCCTGCCTTTCTCAGCCTCATCCCTCAGGTGTCTCCCTCCCTCCCTCAGCCTCATCCCTCAGGTGTCTGCCTCGTTCCTCTCTCAGTCACTCTCTCGCTCCTCCACCAGCCCAGGAAGAAACTGCTTCAAAGAAGCTGGCAGGGTGGCTTCCTGTCGGCGCAGCTCCTCCGAGCGCCCTTTCACCCCCTCACAGCTGCCCAGCGGTTCAATCCAGTGCTCCGTTCTGCCTGCCTGCCTTCGTTTCTGGTTGTTTGGAGCAGCTTCGGCTGAGAAAAAGAGGCGAATAGTTATTATTCTCAGCCGAAGCTGCTCGAAACAACCAGAAACGAAGGCAGGCAGGCAGGCAGGCAGGCAGGCAGAACGGAGCACTGGATTAAACCACGGGCGGCTGGGTGGGGGTAAACGGGCGCTTCGGAGGAGCTGCGCCGACAGGATGCCACCCTGCCGGCTTCTTTGAAGCAGTTTCTTCCTGGGCTGGTGGAGGAGCGAGAGAGCAACTGAGAGAGGAACGAGGCGAGAGGAAACCGAAGCCGCTGAGCTGGAGAGCAGGACAGGCTTCGGTTGCTTCCTCCCTCCCCTTCTCTCCTTTGTGTTTTTGATCCCTGATCCCAGCAGCATTCACCGAAGGCGAAGAAAGCCGCCATTTTTATTTTATTTTTTATTTTTATTTCTTTGCGGCCCGGTACAAAGTGATTCACGGACCGATACCGGTCCGGGGCCCGGTGGTTGGGGACCCCTGCTTTATTGGAGATTTTGAAATCACTGAACTTATTTTGGTCACATTGAGATATCAAATGTCATACTATCTTAAAGAATAAAATTGTCAAATACATTAAATAAATCATAATTTTATATAATAAAAAACAATATTTTACTTTCCATGGAAGATTTAGGACTCTTTGTTTTAGCTTTCTGTTAATTGTAACAGAATACGTATATATGAAAAACTTCATAGTAGAAGATAATTTTACACTTAAGGCCTGCTAGCTCAGATTATCAATTGTGAACTCAATCAGTATAGATTCCAATGCAATTAAAAAAAACAATATTTTACTTTCCATGGAAGATTTAGGACTTTTTGTTCTAAATGGCAAAGAGGCTTTCTGCCTTAAATTGACAGAAGCAAGCAATGACAGTTAATGGCATGCTTTTAGGAAATCTTGGGGAGAGCCAGTTGTTCCATGAGAAGTTATCTGGCTATCTGAAATTCCTAGAGAAAGCAGGGAGAGAACTGGGAAACTGGGTGGCAATGGTCCTCTGATGTACAGGGGAAAGAGAGAGGGGGGGAGGAAGGGATTTCCAGGAATAGACTATGAATTAAATCTATTAATTAATTAAATAAATTTGGTATAACTTGGGTCTGAAAAACGTAGGGAACAAATTGACAGGCCACTTTGGAAACATAGAAAAGGCCATGACAGAAGATGAAAGGAAAAATGGTCAACAAAATTAAAGATGGTATTCAAGTTCATCCAGAGACTACTAGAATGAGTGGCCATAATAAATCTGATGAAATAATAAATAAATTCAGGTCTGAATATGGTAGATCAGTAATAATGCCCAAGAAAATTGTGTTGTAAGATTTCTGCCAGTAAGTATGAAGTATGAGCAATTTGGCTGTCTTGGTGGTAAAAGGTTTGCCATGGACACTGATGTGGCAGGAAGAAATACAAGCTTTGACATCTACTCTAACTTGAGACCACTAAAAGTCAGAACGCAAGAGACAGATAGTTTTACTTATACCAAAATGTCCAATTGGCCGACTGTTTCAGCAGAATTGCTGAAACATTCTCTCCCTCAAAAAAAGGGGGATTCTGTACATAGAATTGACATTTTGGTTCAGTTCTCCCTATCCCCAAGAAAAGGGGAAGGGCAAAATGGAAGTTTATTCTTGAAGGTAATCATATAATAAACCTATATCCATATGGGTTCCATTTCTTGTAGGTGCAAATTTGATCAGTAGATCAGGCATCTCCCTTCTGGCCCCAGGTCCTCATAGACTGATGCCTGGCTAGACAAAGTTTTCAGGCCACAGGAAGAAAGGGGGGAGATTAATTGGAAATGAAATAATCGGGCTTCTGTGATAGAAAATCAAGTTGCTTGTTTCCTGAGTAGGAATGTAAGAGATACAAAAGTGAAAGTGAAAACCAATTGTGCCATTGGATATGGCTGTGAGTTTGCGAGAGGTCCGCAACAATTACAGAATATTGTAATTGTTTACTGTGAACAGTTAAGAATTTGGCTGATAGTAAAATTCCTTTGAGGAGATGGTGCCACTTTTGAATGGCCTCTTGATTAATAAGTCAGCCTATTAAACTATCAAAATGCTTGCCAACATATTCTGGAAAAATACGATTCATAAGTCATTTGAAGACAGTAGTTCTAGGCAGGCCAAAATTGCTCACTATATATTTAAACTGTTCATAAGTGTTAAAGGCAGTTAAATATGCATGCAAACTACAGTATTATGTGATTCCAATTATAGATTCAACTGAAGTTCAATTTACATACATACATACACACATACATACATACATACATTCATATAGATACATATATGTATATAGATACAGATATCTAGATATACACACACACACGTTTCTCATATATAGTTAGAGAGAGGGAGGGAGGGAGGGAGGGGGGGAGGGAGGGAGAGAGAGAGAGAGAGAGAGAGAGAGAGAGAGAGAGAGAGAGAGAGATGAAAATTGGAACGGATAGCAGGTTCTCCTTTAGGCACACAGTTACAGAGTCTAGTATATTACCTAGCATCAGGATCCACCAGGGCTGGCAATAGTATTGGCCGGCCAATATGAGAGCAGATTCTCACATTAATAAGAAGAGTAGTCATTTCCAAAGCAATCAACAGCTACAATGTACCTTTCCTTCACAAGTTTCCTTTCTTGTACAGCAAAAATATAAAGAGAAAACTTACCAAAATATTACCATCTTAAATTGCATGCGTGAGGGTTTCTTATTTGAAAACAATGTATCACTGGAACTCTTGTGTTGTAAATTTTCTAATATGTATTGCTAATCAGAGGTTTATTCTCTGGATTAAATTTTGGTAGTTCTGGTTGCTACAAGAGTAGTCTATTAACCATGTGATGCAGTGGTAGGATTCAATTTTTTTTACTACCGGTTCTGTGGGCGTGGCTTGGTGGGCGTGGCTTGGTGGGCGTGGTGTGACTTGGTGGGCGTGGCAGGGGAAGGATACTGTAAAATCTCCATTCCCTCCCCACCCCACTAACCTGCTTTCCAGTTCCGTTCTCCTGTGCAGGGCAACAAAAGAAGACCCAGCCAATCAGCTGGGACTTGGGAGGCAGAGAATAGATGGGGGCGGGGCCAGTCAGAGGTGGTATTCCAAACTACTCAAAATTTCCGCTACCGGTTCTCTGAACTATTTAAAATTTCTGCTACCGGTTCTCCAGAACTGGTCAGAACCTGCTAAATACCACCTCTGATGTGATGAACAGAAAGGAACTAATATTCATGAGGAACTTCAGCTGCCTTGGATCCACTTAATTAACACATGTGGCTGCATGTGTGTGTTTCTTTTTTTACCAGATTGTGCACTATGGATTGGACATCCAAAGCTTCTGATGAGTGGATGGAAAGGGAGAATGGAGCTAAAGAGGGGAATGGCATCTCTTTTTTCCACCCATATGCACCTGCAGTTCATCAAGCCTATACAGTCTATACCTGTCAGGTATACAGAACCAGGTCCAAACACGAAGGGTTGAAATTTATTGGTTTTTTGCTCAAGCCTACACACAAGAAGCTTTTCAATTAAGTTTGTATCTGGGTAACACTAGATTAGGTTTAATGGCATTCAAGGGTGGGATGGACCTTGTCCTCTTGTGACTGTGTGCAGACTCTACAATGATTACTCATTTAACTTGTCCCCTTATCTCTGCCAGTCTCTTTCCTACAATACACAGGCAGAAGTGGTTTAATGTATTTAATATCTCATCCTGTATCCTATTACATATGGATACCACAAATCCCTCCCCACCCCCATTCACCTGGAGAGGGACCAATGGCACACATTCATTCTGGATTCACCCTACTATGGAATAGCCTGCTTTCCAAGCAAAGGATGACTCTTCCTCTCATGTCTCCTAGAGGTGATAAAATCATGGCTTTGTCAGGAAGCCTTTGAGAACTGACCATAGGAGTCATTGGTGCCTGTATTATGTAATGGTTTGATATAATTTTTATTTTATAGTATTCTGTATCCTCAAAATTTCTGAATTGGACCTCTATTTTGTAATGTCTTGCAGGCATCTAATTATGATATTCACCCAATTTGATGTTGTATATGGATAAAAGTAAGTTCTTGATTATGGTAATGCTTTCTTTGCCTTTCTTCTGTCCTTTAGTTTTAGACTAGAACCTAGAGTATGCAGAGTGGGCCTTCTGGGTTTTTTTTTTTTTGTTTTTTGTTTGGTAAATAGTATAGGGTCCTTCATTAGCTATTATTGATCAGGTTATCATCATGTTCTGCCGGATATGGGCTTCTTAATCACTCTATTTATCAGAATTATAGAATGATCAATTGAATGAGTTGAAAGAGTCCTAATAGGTCTTCTATTCTAGTCAGTTACTCAGTGCAGAATCCATTAAACCATCCTATATAGGTAGACATAGAACTAGGTTTGAAACCTGTAGCTGGGGAAAATCTATCACAAATCATTCACTGATTAACAACTCATAACTTCAGGAAATTCCTCCTAATAATCAGCCAGAATCACTTTTTTATTTCTGTCTATTGATAATTGCATTACCCTTGCTTTCAATAGAGAAAGATTTGTCCCTGTTGTTATATCATAGCCATTTCATATTTACAGGCTCGTATCTTATCCCACTTCAGGTGTGTGTATGCTGAATATATCCAGATCTCTAAATCTTCCAAAGTGTCCCCATCCTTAAGCTTTTTGAGATTTGGCACTATTTTGGGGGATAAACATCTATACTCATTATTCTTCATAGAGATTAAGGGAAAATTTGAAGCTGCCTCATGAATTTTATTGTAACTTTCTGCCTTAAATTTCTGGAAATTTTATATTTGGATACTGGTTAATTTGTTATGTTATTGATTTTCCATTTTATAATTGGATTTTAATTGTATTATAACATTAAATTTAGTAGAGCCATTGTTATACATAAGGAGACATTGGAAACATCGGCATCTACTGTACCTTCGTAGCAATCTTTCCTGAGAATATTGAATTTTAGGATTTCTTATTTTTGATTCTAGGTGTTGCTATGCTGGAAAATTAAGTTAGATTTTAGTACATCAAATATACTACAGCATATGAAATGTTGCCTTCTTAGGTCCTCATATTATTCAGGCAATAAAAATAAAAGCTCTAGGCATATCCACATTTCCAATTCAGTTTAAGACTGTTTCTAATATTTAGTTGGTGCTTATTTTAATGGGGGAAAATAACTGGCAATTATTATAAAGCAGTGACCCACACTGCATATAATCCAGCCAATCAGTAGAAAGGAGTTTAAGCTTTGTGCTATTTTGTCTTTCTGAAAGCAGCTGTATTTCATTTTTTCCCCATGATTTTGTTTTCCAAAACAGCTTTTCAGGATTCTTTCTGCCCAAAAAATGCTTTAGGGCCAGGTAGCTAGTACATTAGCAAAATTAGTAAAAAGTATGTAGATGTATTGTTTGTGTATGTGTGCAAATGTGCCCATATATATAGAGAGAGAAGATTCATATAATATGTACATACTGTGAATCTCTCCATCCCTCTCATCTCTGCAAAATTCTTGGAGTGACTGGGCAGGATTTTCATACTTATTTGAGACCAGTAGAAAACTGTAGTTTAATCACTACTCAAAAATATGGCTTGCTAGTGGCTTAGATTCCCTGGTTAGTATCTGTAGCCATTGAATGGTACCCGGTGCTTCTTGCACAATCCAACTTCCTATCAGTACATGCTATCATCAGGTGGTCAAAAGTTCTACCAGTGATTTATCTCACAAGCCTCCACTGAATACCATGACAGTTTTTTAAGAAAAATATGCATGGAAGTACAGTTCTGCATATGCATATCTGTTTGTCACTGTCTGTGCTGGAAATGCCAATCACCCGCTTAAGGCACACTAATCAGTTCAAGATGGCCTGCTTTGTCCCTATTGTTAACAAAGCTTTGAGGTGGGAAATTTTTCACTTCCATACTTCCACTGAAGATACTAGTGGCATGAAACGGTTGAGCTTTCTAGACTCCTAAGATTTTCAAAAATAAATATTACTACATAATCATATCACTATTGAATATCATGCTGCTGCCTAGACAATTGCTTCAAATTAACACTTAAGAATTTCCTTCCCTAAATATTCAAGTTGAGAGATCATTTTATGTTTCACAGGAATTCATTGCTCCCCAAAGAATTTCCGGTTTCTAAACATTTAAAGCTGGGTAAGGCCATGCATAGCCTGGAGGCTGTAACTGGAAGATTAAAATAATTATTTCTTAGAAGACCTCACTAGTTACTTCACAACTTTCTTCACAAACTTTTCTAAGCTGTTCTTATCCTAAGTTCAATCACTGATTCTCCTTAAATTAGTATTGTTCGTACTGATTAGTCAAAGCACTTCCTTGCCCATCATGCCAATTTGCATTGAAAGGGGCTTTCCTTTTGAGCTATATCTTTCCTCCTCTCCTTGGTTTTGGGATGTTGAGTATTGTTTACAGCAGTGTTTTTCAAAGTAGGCAACTTTAAGATATGTGACCGTCAACTCCCTGAATTCATCTTAAAACTGGCAAGTTTGAAAAACACTAATCTGCAGTATTAGACTAATACTTGTTCCCCTGCCTCTAAGTTATAGAAAGTCCTCGCTTAATGACCAGTCATTTAACCATTGTTTGAAATTAAGATGGCTTCAGAAAGGGGGCTTTACAGCCTGCAAAGCACTTCTGACTCTCACAAAATGTCACACACACACACACACACACACACACACACACCTGCAGCACTTAGGATGTGTTGCCAAAAGCCCCACAATCATGTAATCATCATTTCTACTCTTCTCTCCTGGAGAGAAATCAACGGGGAATCTAGCAGGGAAGGTTTGTAAGCTGCTGCTGCCTGCCAAGAGGACTCAGTCTCATCTCTGAGGGATGACTGAAAGAATTCACTGCAGTCAAAATCCAAGCAGGCATGGATCTTAAAATCCTTCTCTCCCTGCCTCCGCAGAGGTCTCTACAGAGGCGGGAAAAGAAGGTTTCAAAGCTCCATGCATGCCTGAAACTCAGCTGTCAAAATTCAGCAGGAATAGAGCTCAAAATCCCTCTCTCACTGCCTCTGCAGAGACTGTTCCACAGGGTTAAGGAGAGGACTTTAAGCTCTGTGCCTGCCTGGATTTTGGCAGCCGGATCTTGCAGTCCTTCTCTCCCTACCAAAATATGACCAGGAATGAACTGATTCCATATAGGTATGCCTGGAGCTTGGGGTCCTTATGGAATTCTCTGCAGAGGCAAGAAGAAAACCCCAAGTTCGGGGCCTATTTGATCCTCGGCAGATGAAATCCAAGCATGCATGGATCCCCAAATCCATTCCTCCCCACCTCCAGGGGGAGCCCTATAGAGGCAGGGAGAAAAGGATTTTAAGATCCATGCCTGTTACCATTACGCAGCTCAAAATTCCTCCCTCTCTGCAGCTCCACAGGCACAGGGAAATCCTCTTAAATTGTTCACTTAACAACTTGTGAAATTGCTTAATGAGGATTGGGATTGCAGTCCCCGAACAAAGTGGTCATGAGGACATCTCACTTAATGATTGCTTCGCTCAAAGATGAAGAGTCCAGTCTCATAGTTGGTAGTTAAGTGGGGACTCCTTATAAGACTGGACAAGTTCCCCCCCTCCAGAAATGTTGCTTCCTGAAAAGCATTTGGTGATTATGATAGATCTCTTCAAACTGAATACAAATATAATTTCAGAGTGACTGAAGCATGTAAAAATCTTGAGAAATATGAAATTAACTTTTAATGGGTATAATGCATTTAATTGCATAATGTTTCTGACATGCTGCATGAATTCAACAGTGCCAAAAGTGTTTAGCTCTGGTTTTCACTTGTATGAATGCATCATGATGCGGTGTCCAACAATAATCAGCCAGCATTGATCAGGATTCCAGTTGTCCTGATATGCTTTTTCCATTGTAGCAATGTTTTGGTGAAAACGTTGACTGCACCTAGATTTTCAGGAAAGAAATCCAAATATGAATGCAGAAAATGATTCTTCAGTGACATGTTGCACTTTATGAATTTTTATGCTAAGAAGTTTGTCAACCAGCTGAATGCAGTTTGGTGCACTATAGTTGCCAAGAAAACACTCAACGACATCCTTGAATATTTTCCAGGTGATTTTTTCTGACCCCACTAACAGATATTTGAACTTCTTGTCACTGATGACGTATCTTATCTGTGGAACAACAAAACTGCCTTCCTTAATCTTGGCCTCAGTTTTACTCAGAAACATCTGTGTCAAATAATGAAAACCTTTACCTTCCTTGTTCATCAGTCCATGTTTTAAGTGAAGTGGAGGCAAAAATATCTTTGTTAGGTCAACCAATGGTTCATGTGCCACCTTTTTCTGTCCTGGAACCAAATTCTTTCAGAATGGCCATTTTTTAAAATGTAATAACTCTCTTGCACAGCTGTTCCATTCACAAATGTAACAACAACACTTAACCTGTATTATTATTATATGCCTGATAAATCTTTTCCAAATTGCTGTCAGAATGGCTACCAATAAGTCTGGGGCAATCATGTTAATGGCAGCGCTGTTGGCAGCAGCATCTCAGGAATAGTTTCAGCAGCAGTGATAATGCTGAAGGGGACGGAATTTTAGGCATCCATCTTGGTCTTTTAAGAGATGCATTTACAATACAGATGACCCATTTGCAAGGAAAAGCGTGGCATTGGATTCCAATGAGGAAAACTCAAGAGCTCATAGATTGCTACACATTTTTTTTCCACATGCAGTGTCAGCGTTTCTCCTTTTGGAAATTCACATGTCTTCTCAATTCAGGAGTATTCAAAGGTCAGTCTGATAGTTCACAGAAAATACTGAAGGGAAATGAGAAATGCATGTGGAATGTATACAGGTTATACTGCTGTGGAATCCAGAAGAGAATGTATAAAGAATTTTTTTAAAGAAAGAAAAGTTCAGTCAGTGATCCATCATGATAGCAAAGTTTGCGACAAACAAGTAACCCTGTATTTTCTTCTATTTTTCCTTTTAAAAAGTGTATCTGTACCTGAAGTCACTAAGGCAGTCAAGGGATTTTTTAATTTCTGCCTTCTTGAATTCAGTTGAACTAAATGGTTTAATCATTAAAAACTCATTAGAATTAGATGGTTCTAATTTTATAAATTCTACTTTGATATGAAAATATGGCCTTTGCTTGGGAAAAACACAGAATTTCCTAAGCCAATACAAGTTTTAAAGAGAGTAACAGAACAGCTTCTTTCCACAGTCCACATCCTGTGGCATTTGCATTTTCATCAGTATGTTTGTCTTACAGACAAAATGAATATCAGATGGTGGATTTGAAAAAGGGCAGACCTAACATGAGGTGATTAGTTTCAAAAACAGATTTTATTCTTGATAAATTATTACCAAATACAATCATCTGTTGATTGAGGATATAAAACAGATTGACTTAGTATAACTCTGTTAGTTAAGGTGGGGGGGGATACAATGTAATATGATTATTTAACATGGTCTGGTACTAAACCCCTAAGTACAAATTGAAGACAAATAATTGGATTTTCAATTTAAGGATATTCATTTGTAAAACCAAATTTATTTTTTAAGATCACATTTTTATGTTGGTTATTATTATTGCATAAGAACAGACATAAAGAACATTCCTTCGTATGTTTTTGAATTGGCAGGTCTTCCACTGCAACAGAGGAAAGGATTTGGTTGAGATAACAGGTAGGGATAATCAATCCAGGTGTCTTGAATCTTGGGGTTGGACAAAACATCCTGAGCTTGAACACTTCTGAGGTCAAAATAGCTAAAGTTATGTATGTTGTTTTGGGCCTTTGGCTAAAGTTTGTTTGTTTTAAATCTGCCAAACTAGGGAGATTTGAATGCATTAATCAGTGACACTTTTGCTTCCACTAAACAGCTGAATGAAGGAGGAATAAGGCAGAGATGAAGAAGAATTGGTTAAATTAGACAAAAAGACTGACAACTTGTTTGAATAAAAGGGGAAAAAAACCATGTCCAGAGTATATTCATGAACTGGAATAGAGCTTGGTAACAAGGTCAGCCAATGAATAGGCATAGCAACTAAGTCAGCCAATGAGGAAACTGTTTTGGAAACTGAAACTAGAATTAGCCTAGGCTGGAAACTGAAGTAGTTTAGGGTGGCAGCTGTGTTAAGCTCTGCAACTCTGAAGCTATGTTAAGCTCTGTGTCTGTCGGTTGAAAATGAAACTGCTTCTCTCCTTGGCTTGCCTGCTGAACTAAAGTGAAACTGATGTCTGTTTCTGTGTGCTACTGAAGTTACTTGCAACATGTTTCTGTCTGAGTTTGCTCCATGTTGGACAAATATACAACTGGTTTGTAAAATTTACTTATTATGTTTATAAAGATGTTAAATGATGCATCAGCCATCTGTGTTTATTTTTCTGGCGCTGAATTAACACTGCAAAACTCTGAATAAACCCTACTTGGTAAGTAAAGTTATTGTTGTTTTTCATGACTGCCAACTCAAGAATTCATGGATTGAAATATGGCTGTAATGTTCATTGTGATTTTAATTTCAGACAGATTGTCAAATGTAAAAGTGTAGCTGGCATTACAGATATGTTGCTGGCATTACAGATATGTTGACAGATATGTCAAATCTCTCTGTACAAAACCTATGTGGTTTTACTGAACTTTGCATTGTAGCTTTTGTATTAATTAAATAACATGATCTATATTGTTATTCTAATGTTTTTAATGAAGAACTACAGAGAATTATCAAATGTTAAGTACACATTGCAAAAACAGTAGTGTTCACTGAAATATTTAACTCTACTATATTTTAAACCAATTCTTTGTTGATGTTAAAATTCTCTCTCTCCATGCGAAGGAGCATGTAAATTTTATAGAAACAACATGATTAGAATATTAGAATGAATGTGCTCAGATTCAAGTCTATCCTCAACCATTCACTGGATGATTTTTGACTACTAAGTTTTTCTCAGCCCAGCCTATCCCATAGGGACAGTTTGGAGATGAAATGAAGGAGATTTTACATAAAATATATTGAGCTCCTTGAACAATTATAAGATATGAATCTACAGATCAATAAAGAAAATAAATTCTGTAAATCTAAGTTTCCCCATGGTTCCAGCATAACATCTAGTAAAAGGCATGCATAAGGAACTATATCTGATATCCATTCTGTATATATGCTACAAAATATATGTTTCTGAAAAACATCTATCAACCTCTTTGCCAAGAAGAATAAATAGGCAGACAGACAGACAGACAATCTGCTTCAGAAAGTTGGAGGAACCATCTGGAACAGGTTGGGGGGCATGGAGTGGAGACAAGAAAAGGAAATTCTATAACATTATTCTGAATGTAGCCCATGGGAATATCATGAAGAAACTTTTGTTAGAATCTTAAACACTGCAAGTATCATCTAGATAAGAAATGTAAATGAACAACAGCTATCTTATTTAGGTCAAATTCTCGGGTCAAATTTGGCTCATTTACTGGTCCATTTCATTATGAATCTGATGAAGTAGAATCTAGCCCATGTAGTAATAAAAAAAAGGCATACTTCCATGCATTGCTGCACTAGCAGATTAAGAACAGATTTTCATCATAAGATTCCTAGAATTTGCTTAAGGTTCCTAATTAATAACTTTAGCACCATTGTCATTAGTGGAAACAAGTATTACACATAATTTTCACTCATCATTTCAAGGAGAGAACGTATTAACAGAACACTTTTTTTATAATTTAAAAGTATTTTTTTCAAAGGTCTAATATAAATGAGCACAGCATGCTACCTCACAACTTCATTTCTATGCAAACGAGGCTTAGCCACATAATGCGTTTTATTCCCTCTGTGAGAAATGGGTGGTTCAAATATGTGATCAATAAATAAATGAAATGAAAGATTTCTGGAGATAGTTGATAAAAGCCACTAAGGACATATCCTGATGGTGCCCTAGTAACAAGTACACACCACTCATAACATTTGATGTTCTCCTTGGAACTTAAGTTTGAAGTATGAATTATTGAACAGAAGTAAATCTAAGAGGCACATTTTATGAAGCTTTGTGGAGCTTTTTGATAAAAGCCTTCTTTTGATTGGTAGAGAAAGAGAAGAAAAGGGGATGTAATTACGAAACCATTTATTATTTATCCATTCTTTGGCGATTGTACATGTAAATTTCCTTGCACAGTGGACTGTTAAAGACAAGCCAATCTTGTATACCAATCAGCATATGAATAAATAAGAATGTCTAAAGCTTACTTTACTGGAGTTTGCTTTTGATGACAACAGGTGGGTCAATTGTTTAGCCTGTACAATTGGCCTCTGTCCTAGAAAGTAGAACACATACGAAACACAACAGTAGCTCTCGAGCACGCTGAGTGGCTCTGATAGTTCAAGCATGCAATTTTATAGCAGCCTGCAAACAAGCCTGGGAATTCAGGGTTAAAAACTAAACTGAAGTTTTGTCTTATACAGTAATGAAAGCTGACCAAGAGAGTAAATCAAATGGATCTCCTAACAAAATGAAAACAGCTGTTTGGCTGAGCTTGTCTCTGATTTAGGTTAGGTAATTATTGCTCTGGTGTGGTTCAAGGTTGTTCTGTGTTACTGAAATAGGATAGCATATGAAAAGCATCCAACTCCTTAATTTACTGTAGCATCAGAAATTCCACTGTACACATATAAAAATATCTAGAAATACAATCATCTATGGATATACCTATAGGCTTTTCTAAATGCCAATTTATTTTGCCTTTCAAGACACAATTACACAACACTTACTTATGTCATACTAAGGTAGAATATCTGTTCTAAGGAAATGATAATTTAAGTTTAAAACGCTAAGCCATTCCAGTTGTTCAGAGAGGGAGCTGTCTTTTATATTACATGTAGATATTATGCATTACATATGGGCAATCCTTTTTTAAAAAAATACATTAACTGGAGTTTGAAAACTAATGGTTAAATATTTACTTTCAATATTAATTCTGCATTAAAAACAACATTGGCCCCTAGAGTAAAAAAAATTTTTAAAAAAAGTTTAACATGCAAAGATGAACTGACATTTGAGGCTATAAAAGTATTCAACATAGAGAAAGTGAGCTTTTGCATAAAACAGTTTCATGGTATTCCACTCACTATTACATTTTTAAATTAAAAAAATTAAAAATAAATTAAAAGAAATCCAGTTTAGGCATAGCATTGTCTTGGGTCACCCTGAAGTGATATATGAAGTTCTTTAAAGCATCAGAGACTATAATCTAAATAATGAAACTTTACACTGAGAGTTAGATTTGTAAGTACTTAGAGAATTTATTTTAAAAATGGGGTGAGTCTTCATCAAAAAAGTATGGAAAATGTTCAGTATTCTTGCTATGTCTTATTTTACAGAAACTCTGTCAAGTGCATCAATACCAATATATCCACTTTCATCTAATGGGATAGGCAGTGCAGCTGGGTCTATGCTACACTAAGTCACTGTGTGTGTGTGTGTGTCTCAGTGATCTATCAACCACAGATACTAGTGTGAGTAAATGTATAAACCAAATCAGTTCTGAATGTGTACTCTTCCAAAATGATTTAGAAACATTGCTTTTCTTATGAGTGCAGTATTTTTCTGTGATTCATCCAAGCAGCCTAAGTTTTTTTCCAGCTTCCATGAGAGCCTTAAAAAGATTTCCTGCTATTTTAAGAAATCAAGTAATAAAAGATTATGAGACTCTTAAAAGTAGCAACATCTTGTTTATTTCTTTCAGGCTTAAGTGGAATCCTGGAAGAAAGTTGGGCTGCTTTAATGACTAGCAGAAAAGTACGTGCTTGTGTGAGGTCCAAAACACTTTTTAAAAATTCTTTTTGAAATGTGACAGCCCTTTTAACCCTGATAAAGTAAATAATGGCTTAACACCATTACTGAACCAGGTCAGTAACTTCCCTAAAGCCATGCCTTATTCATAATTTGAATGATTAGCTGCTAAAATACACTAAGATAATCAGGAAACTACAAACCCATTTCAAACTATGGAATAAATTGAAAGATTAAATGGTCCAGGAGAGTGCTGCTCCAAAACACTTTTTTTTTTCCTTTCTAGTGTTGTGCATTCTCCCTTTCTTTGATAAATTCAAATAATCCCTACTCAGACAAAACACCAGGAAAAAGGGCTGATTTTTTCCTTCAACATAATCCTTTAGAAATGTGCCTTCTAACTGTGTGGTGAATTAGCATGTATGTTTTAGATTCCTATAATGCAATTAAGTGTTTCATGGAAAGAAAGAAAAAGATTCCAGTGCGCTGTAGGTTATTAAAAGGATCAGACATTAACTCGTACTCAAATTCTCTTGAAATGAATCATAATCGTACTGTTAAATATATACAGGGCTACATTCTACTGTTTTGAAATGGAAACTTAATCTGAACCCCTCTCTGCATGAATCTCAATGTGGGAATGATTCCCAGATCCATGCTATTTAAAAACATCAAGGGGAAAGGGCAAAAATGATGCTCTCACTATCAATTGTCATGGATTAAAGCTCTCAGCCAAACATCCCCAGAAACTCTTGTGCAGCTAAGGAAGGGAAACAGCATTTAGAGGGCCCCTTCTAGCATTCAGAACTACATCCCCATATGGAGTCAAGCTTCATTGTGTCAAGCGCAGCACCCTAACGCTTCTTGATCTTGGCATTCATTGGATAAAAGGGAAAGGAAGAATAGAGTAAGGCAGTACAGGTAGCCCTTGCGTAAGGCTCTATTCAAATCACATTGTCCTTTAACATTTTTGAAAAATGTTTACAGTCCCTTCTCATGCCAAACCTGGTGCATTTGTATCAGTCACAGCAATAGCATCTTGGTTGATGCCACAGGACTCTTACCCTTTTCTCACCGTTTCAATGCATGCACCTGAATGGCTAGAGGAAAGAGAAGGTCGCCGGCTCGTTCTCCTGCCCTTCAAGCACTCAGTAAAACAGATTAAACTGACAGTATATGCCTCTACATGGTCATGGAAAGTAAGCCATAGTAAGATCTCTGACGATGGGTGAAGTTTACCAACATGTGGAACTGTCATGTACGAATAAAGAACTGTTTCGTTCTCTTCCACCATCCTTGGAAACGTGTTTCAAGTAAGAACAGGACTAAAACAGAGTCATGAAAGTGAAGAATTAAAGGAACGAATGAATTATATTTACCTATTTTTGGTTGAATTTTATGTTTATCAAGGACAGATTCTATAGTATATCCATAGAGGTTTTGCTGTTCATCATTATGGCCAAATTGAACTCAGCAAGCACACTTCAATCAATGTGGTCAAATCATTCTTCCTCTCAAACCTGCTCAGTATCACAAGCAGCAGAGTACCTCTCTTCACTGTGAAACTTGCTGAAGCTCGATTAAAATTAATTTCTAAATTCTGTACAGGCTGAATAAAAATAGAACAAAAATGGCAAACATATATACTTCTCAAACTGTAATTCATCCAGACACTGAAAGAGTACACCCTATTATAAATTTAATTACTGTTCATCCCCAAGGTGTAAATCAGATACAAGTATAATTTTAGAGACTGTATGATTAATGTTATACTGAAAAAAATGCTGTCAAGGATGCTTTCAAATACTTTTTATACAGTACTATCCTGCTATTTTTCTAAAGAATCATTAAACTTGGCTTAAAGATTTTACCTTTCTTCTTGGAAACCAACAGTTTTCTGCTGGAAAAGATATTTTGGCTTAGTTTATTAATAATACATATAAAATAGTTTAATAGTATTTTAAAGAAATAACTCTACTAATGAAAACCATCCTGGAGTGCACAGTTTTTTTGCTTTGATCTAGTATATTCAGCTCTTAAATCTCCATAAACAATTCATAGCTGATATGCTTGACTGACATGAGATAACTTGGGAGCATCAAATTCTAGTACATAACACCTGTTGGTGCTTGAACCTCAAAATATTTAATTCAGATCTTTCACTCACTCAATTCCATATGCTGGCACAAGTTTTTTTTTTCCTACAAGAGAAAATGAGGACTATTTAGAACTTCTAAGAGATATAACTGGACAAAACCACACATCTTTCAGGCAGACAAAGAATGGTCGTAAGAACATTATAAGATATTATCTATTTTTTAAATTAATTCTGATTTTTTAAACCTAGATCTTCATCGATACCAGATCTGCAACACAGCTGAGAAGTAATAAACATGACAAAGATTTTTTTTAAAACCCCTCTTTATAAATATTTGAAATATATACAAAATAAAAATCACAAATAAAAAATCATAAAAAATTATAAACATTGCATATCCTGTCCTTCTGGTGTCTTAGTATAATGGAGGAAAGCTAATATAATTGAAAATAAAATAATAATAATAAAAAGCAATGCAGCATGTAAGACTGAGACTACGCATCTGTTTTTTTATCTGAAAAGCGAAGTTCTGCCTAAAAAAGAAAAAAAAAATGACATAAAGTGAGAAGTCATATTGGAAAATGCCAAATAAACTTCCAAAGGTTTATGTCATTATAAAAAAATGGCCCTCTCTATCAGAACATAGGGTACAGAAAAGTTAGTACAGGAGGTTAAAGTCATCTTAATTCTAAACTATTTAGAGTTTTCAAAATCATCACTAATACTTGTGCCTAGGAACAGTTTGGTAACCAATATAAGGCAGCTTCAGAAGACCTAACAAATAGCATCCATCACATTCTTAGTACAGGTTAAATTCACTCAAGCCTTTGTCGGGGTGTGACGTATTGCAGGGGGCTACTAGAATAGAGGACTCTCCTCTGTGTGTACATTTTGCTCTCTCTCTCTCTCTCCATCCTGCTTAGTTTATTTGTTCAATTTAATTTTTAAATTTAAGATTTTTATTTATTGTTTTAATGTTTTATTCTGTATTTTATTCTCACCAAAGGCAACTCTAAGCGGCTTACAGACATTTTTACTCAATATCTACAAGTTTAATAGAGTGAGAAAGAGACACAGAGAAAGACAGACAGACTAGAATTTCCAAAGATAATCCGTGGAGAGCTCAATTCATTAATCCAATTTAAATGTGCCTAAGGTATATGTCATTGTGGTCAGATCTGATCTCATCAAAACTGAACCAAGACACTTCTGTCTATATATCCACTTACCTAAAAAATGAAAAACTGTATCTATTGATACTGGTAATCTTCCAATCAATAATTGTAGTTTTGACAGTATTACATCTCCATTACTTCATGCAGCCCCATTATTAATGGGCACTGATTCATAATGACATTCAACTGCTTCCGTATAGTGGATTAAAAGGGAGAAAAAAGCTTATGTCATTGATATTTTCACATCTAGAGTTACACATAGATATAAAAAGCTGTAGGAAACAATAATGAAGAATGTCATTCATTGGTACTCAGGTGACTGAATAAAATTCCTGCCATATCTCTCAGAAAAGTAACCCTGAGAGAAAATTAGCTATCATATAATAGAACCTCTGAAGTGCATCTTCACCAGGAACTACAGAAGGATATCACTATCATCATCTCAAATATCTGTGCCAAAACCAAAAGTGACACTATCAAACTCCCACCTATCAATTTGAAACTGCAGCAATAATTACCTCAACCAAAGTATTTAAGGATTTGGACCTGAGTTATATATTGGCTGGAAATTACCTACATGAACATATCTAATTCTAAGAGGAGCGTCTTTAATCAAAGTTCACAGTAACTGCCTTTAAATTGAATGGTGCAATTAGAAAATCTACAAGTTTATTATGGACCCAGGTACTGTCTCACAATACACTAACTGCACCCCAAAATCTCATAAGAAGTTGCATAGATTTGCAACAAGGTACAAGATGTGGTAATCTGTAAGATTTTAATTAGCTTTTCTTTTTATTTAGGTTTAGCATCCAGGTTGTAGGTGCTGTTTTAAGCTGCAACAACTGCCTTACTTGCCTGTAGATAGTATGTTGCTGGGTGTCTCAATCTCACCAGTCTGTGATGTAATAAACATTTGATAAATCCAAACAGTTCCACTTAGCATGATAAAGAAAGCAAGGAATAATTTACTTTCAGTCATTAGGACTATAACTCATCCTCATTTAGCAACTGTCTCATTTAGTGACCGTTCACAGTTACAACAGTGTTGAGATAAGCTTGTGACCAATCCTTGCATTTATAACCTTATTCAGTCTGTAAAGAAAATGAAAAGTGAAATACGATTGTAAGAAAGGTGTGGTGTCTTAGTGACTATTTCATTTAATGGCTGAGTTGCTGGTTCCAATGATGATTGCTAAATAAGGAACACTTGTATACTTTGTGCTTTAATATTAGATCTTGCCGGGGTGCAGATTTTCATTCCAATTACTATCTCCGCTGTTCACTGACTTGAACTGTGCAGAGTAGTCATCTGGCTTAATTTCCAGTTAGCAGCAATTGTATCACCCACCCAGCTAATCTTCAGAGTCCAAAGACTGACGAAGGCTTTTGGAAAACCTTTGGCCAGGGAGTAGAAAACCTGCTCCAACCACTCAGAAGAATATTTTATTCATCTTGTTTCGGTTCAGAAAGCTGTTCTTTTACTGCATAGGTTGAAGGTTTCTAAAGGTGAGTATGGAGTGAGTTCACGGATACACAGCACTGAGGTAAGCAGTTCACAGAACAGATGCATGCAAAACTCCTCTATGCCGGTTTTGAATGTAATCTTTAAAAAAATTAAAATTAAATAAAGTCAAGTTGAACAGGAAGCCTAGTGATGCAAAAGAGGGTCCCCGTGGCATTAAAACACATCAATACCCCTTCCACAAAAAGTGGGGGGGGGGCAGAGATGACAACCCAGGTGGTATCTCTGGAGGGAGTCATTTGATTGGTAAAAAATATTCATAAACTTCAAAATAGAAATTCAACATTACCAGGCTTCAGACTTGTTAAAACACTCACTTGGTTATGTCCAACTCACAAAGGAAAGCATGATTGAATAATTGTTTCGGTTTCTTGTGCCATACTAGTTTCCTGAGATCATTATTCATTCTGAGTGGCAGCACTAAAATATGCTCCACCAAACTGCGTTGCATGTGGATGTGTT
The DNA here is from genome assembly GCF_049901735.1 of Notechis scutatus. Classification (NCBI taxonomy): domain Eukaryota; kingdom Metazoa; phylum Chordata; class Lepidosauria; order Squamata; family Elapidae; genus Notechis; species Notechis scutatus. The sequence goes on from NC_142009.1 coordinate 289,373,471, forward strand.
CATCCTGAGTGGGTGGGCCCAGTGGCATCCCCGGGAATATTTAAATGAGAAATGGCTCCCCAAAGTATTAGAAATGGTGAATTTCAGAAATTCCATTTGTCATATTTGTTTCATGAACTGTTCTTGTATGCTTGTTTTTTTTTAACATTATGTAGGAATAAACATCTGCAATTTTTATCAGTTTTCCAAAAACAAACAAGATCAGAACAGTTTGATTTTCTTTTCAGAATGGCAAATGAGGCAGTGTATTCCTATACTAGCTGTTTCTCTTCCTCTTCTGATTTAAATTAAAATTCAATAATTTCTTAGCAAAAAAATCACTGTCATAGAATAGGGAATAATGCTTATGGAAATTTAGTTGCAGCCATAAACAAATGTACGAGGGAGTCATCCCTACACACTTAATTTCAAGTAAACACTGTTAGAGAACTTGGAATGTATCATTTTAAAGGCTTTTCAATGTTCAGCTTTCACTCTGACTCTGCTCAAATACTATCTTCGTCTTGCAGAAGCCTTTTTTTTTAAACTAGGCAGAAAACGTGGTCAAGCTGGTGTTTGACCTTTGACAAAAGTCTGCCCTTACTCTGGCTTTTCCTAACAAACTAGGGCCAAGACAATAAGCTGCATTATAGCTATTAGTTAAGTCAATATGTTTCTCCAGGAAGACCTCAAGCTGAAAAGCCAACATGCCTGACAACCACAACCAAGATACCAAAGGTCCAGGCACTAGTCTTTGGAAAACAAATGGAAAAGAACACATGGCCACATCTGGAATCCTAATGGGCCACCAATGGTTCTCAGCTTAAGAAAGAATTACCACTGTTATTTTATCATCCCTAGTGCTAACTTAGCTGTTTATGTACAGCAATAAATGATTTTTTAAAAACATATTTGGGTCATTATGTCATATACCACCAGCAAGTAGGATTGTTTTATTGTGCTTGGAATAAAAATACATTGCAATACCCAGATGTTGGGAGAGGTTTAAAAACTCTAGCTCTTCTGCCCTCAAACCTCTCAGCCAAATTTTTTAAAAGTAAAGTGAGAACTTTATAAATTGTACAATCATCTCACCAGTAACATTTGCAGCAGTGTATTTTCTCAAAATACTTTGTCTTACCAATTGCTATAATTGTTTCAATGATGTTTAAAAAAAAGATTGCATAAAATATTCTGAAGATGATGAAATCTACATTTTAAATGTTAGAAAATCAGAAATGGACTTTTTTTTTTTACTTCTGAACCCCAAACAACCTAGGTAGATACCATTAATGACACAGCAAGATAATTACTATCTTCCTCTCCAAAATTTAAGAAAATAGAGCACAAAAGTTTAAATTTCATTCCACTTCACCTATTATAAAAGTGTCAATGTGTCACATAATACTGAGAAATTTTAAAACAACAGTAAATGGATATACTGAAGGTCTGTCTTAAAGAATGTTCCCAATATAACATTCACTATCACAAAAGTTTCAATTGAATTTTTAATCTTGCTCTTTTTGTACTTCCCACTTTATAATTCTACCATTTGTCATTTATTTATTTTGTCCATTGATATACTTGCCCAATAGATGTGCAATTCAGCCAGTATACAGAGTTAAAGACAAATAATCAAAAGGCACTTGAGTATAATAAAACCTATTGCACCAAAGGCAACTGTAAACCTTCCAAAAAAAAAAAAAAATTCAGGACTGGTGACCCCAGAGTTCAGAGGGGGAAAAAAAATCAAGGTTTTGTAGCCTTTCACGGGCAAAGCAACAAAGAAGGTTATGTCCTCTGGATTTAGAACCTAGAGCATTCTCAACATATGAAACAGCGGTGCTTCTGAAAATTTACAGGAATGTAGCATAACACTGAGGAGAAATAACCAACCACATCACTATGCCCCAACTTTATAAGAAAGAGGAACCTCAAATAATGAGAAAGCAAATTTTTTTATAGAAGTTCAGGGTTACAAGATGGGAAATTTTGAGGTTTTCACATGGCAAATTTTGGGGGTGCTACACAGGTCCTTGTCTGTGTATTTGGGGTTATTTGAACTGTTAGGCAAAGTAGCCCTTTCCAGAGCAGTAGCAGAGCTGGGGAAACCTATCTCCCATTAAGAAGATGGAATGTTGGGGTAATCCAGGGAGGGTCCCTGAATGAGGATGGAATGTTGGGGTTTCTTCCCTAGTTAGGGCTGCCCAAATTGTTCTGTATGTGGGTGAGCGAATCTTCTAATTTTTGGTTTCAGATGGCATTGCAAGTGGCTTGATCTGAAGGCTGGGTTAATTTAAGCCTGATGGAATTAGGAAACGAGAAGAATAACCTTTTTCCCCACCAATGTTACATAATTGCCCACCAAGGCAAACATTTTGGACCAGTTGTCAGTTTTGGACCAAGGGCAGTCTCATATATAGCATGTTGTTGTAATCCATATAAGTGACCAAGGCATGAATGTCAGTATGGCGCTACCTCTTCAAGCAAGAGCTGCATATCCAGAGCAGGATCAATGATGTTTTAATACCTAGGCCTGAAATCCAATTGAAAGGAATCCAGATAATCCATTTCCTACAAAGATTTCTTAAACTGCAACCAGTTTCAACAATCTTTCATCTTGGAGACAAGGTCAGAAATTGTCAAAATCACTGGGTCCAGCATTGACTTCTTAAGAAGGGAGCAGACTAACTTTCATTAGAGTAGTCAGCTACCTTGCCTCCAGCCTGAATTCACCACTAATCTGCTCATTCACATATCACCTCCTGACAGGCCTTCAAGGAACATGGATTAAATATATAGGGTGGCAGTAATAGCAACTTTGGGGATCTCCTCAGGGCCAAGATTTACTATGATGATTGATATTTATTATATGTCTATCAAGTTATATTGCTCGGTGGGCAACATCATTTATCATAATATGATAAAACAGTATGCAACATTTTTTTCCAGTAAAGGGAAACAATTTATAAGCAAGTCTCTCCTGATTCCTCCAGCCATATTAGCTGTTTACCTGCAAACTTTAGATTATCTTTAAGTGTATACTAATTAACTGCATAACAAAAGTACACATAATACCCAAAGTCTAGAAAAAGATTCCCCAAAGTTTGATTTGAATCAATGCAATACTGTATAGAGAGATGTGGGATCTCTCTTTTTCTACCCATGAAGAGTCATTGACTTAGAAAAACTATAGGGAGACAACTATAGATTGTTAAACCAAGATTTTTTTTGGGGGGGAGGTCCAGAGACAAATCTGTCCAGAGACAAATTTCCAGCAGCATATAGATTGCTTGTTTCAATCTATTGTTCTCTGTTCCAGCTTTCTTAATTATCTTCTTCAGTCCCTTTATCTGACTCTCAGGAGGAATAAAATTAAATCTACAGTTCCTTAAAAAAAATCCCAGATGAAGTGGTGGGCTGCCTAAAATCAAAGGGCATTGTGAAATGAGTATCATATGAAGAACTACAGTGTTCCTACTCCGAGTCAACAAATGTTCTGGTCAGCAAGTTTTAATGAAATCAGTAGGACTTACTGTACTGTGTACTTATGTGTTTACTTATTTTCATTGTATAAGTAAACACATATACAATTGTATTCTTAGCACAACCATGCTTTTTCTGGATTGGAATTAAGATTTGTAGTGTAGCAAATGCAAAGTTAGACAGAAACTATGTTAGTTGAATGAAAGATTTTTCTCCTGTTGGACTGGCTGACTGGCTAGCTTGCTTTCTATCAGTGTCAAATGCCAACTACTCTTAAATGCCAATATGCTCTCAAACACTAGAAAATGCACTTAGTAATATCAAAGCTATCAAATATCAGTTCTCGCAAATTCACCAAATAATGATTCAAACATGGGACAAAGTAATGTCATTTAATATTTAATAAAGATTCAGATTCAATATTTATAAATGGTAATTCCAGACAGGCAAAATTGTTTTGATTCTATTAATCACCCCTTATTTTATAACCTTTTTATATCATAAATGATATGATCATTGTATATTTTTTTTAGTAGGAATTGTCATATCTATGGAGATTCTCAGATGTCCACATCATAGTTGTCTTTTTCAAAAGGCAGCTGGACTTTCTTGGTTTTTTTTCCTTAAAAACATTTCGTTTATCATCCAAGAAGCTTCTTCAGTTCTGAAGCAATTGAAAAAAAAGCTCCTTTGAGATAGGAATTGTCATCAACTCCATTTTACAAATTGTGGTGAAAAAATAGTTATTGGGAAAATCCACATAGATTTGATTTATTTTTCCATCATTTTAAACTCTGAGAATTTTCATGAGAACCAATATATAAATTTTATTTATTTATTTATTTTGATTTGTCAATCGCTTACAAGATAATAGGTATAAGTATATACATAGCTATGAATACATGAAATGGGTACATATAAGAAAAATAAAAGAAACAATAGGACAGGGACGGTAGGCACGTTGGTGCGCTTATGGACGCCCCCTACATATAGATGTCTTAAGTAAACTTGCTGTTGTGGTATAATGGACTTAATTTTGATTGTAGCCCAAAAGTAGCATATCTTGCTGTATTCTGAGCAACATATTTGCACATATTTAGTAAGGAGGTTCAAAAAAAAGATTTAGTAAAATAGAATAGATGCCCCTGTCTTCACCAAGGGACACATCGATGTCTTGCATGATGATGATGGACTACTATATACTATGTTTAAATAATCTAGGCTGAAAAAGGCTTAAGAGAAAGAGGCAGCGATGAAGTATAATGAAGTTAAATTAACTCTGAAGTACTTCACCAAGATTACTAAGCCTGCGTCCACATAACCCACAGCAGTAAGCAATGTGTTTAAAAAAATATTCACAGCAGCGTTGGTACTAAGGAACTGCTTTTCAAAACAGTGTTCTTCCTGCTTGCTTTTCCTTTCATAATACTCTCTGGGTAACCCTGATGTGCCCTGGAAAAACAGACATGTAAATTTGATACCTGGTACATGCCGATGAGTTTTGAAACAAGTAAGCAGAAGGCAGAATGTAAAATGTCTATCCTGCCAGAAGGCAAATGAAAAACACAGATAAGAAACTTGCTTGAGGATTAGCCTGATGTCCATTGATTTTGATTATTTCTAAGAGCTTTGTTTTTTAAAAGTGACTCATCATTTTCTATCCATACAAAGCAAGCAGTGCAAACAGAGTAAGCTATTCCTGCAAAGTTGACTTTAACATTTATACAAAAACCAAACAATTCAATAGGCAAATATAAATCCAATATGAATTAGCAACACTTTCTCCAACTGTATTCTAGATACCTTCTTCCGTTTCATAAATATGAATTAGATTTTAAATTTATTATTTTTTATCCAAGGATCTGAAAGTAGGGATGGTCTATCTAACAATTTCAGTATTACTAAGTTTCTCTATTTTTCTAGTCCATGTTCACATCAGTAAATATTTGTAAATAATCTGCATGAATATGAATAGTTCATATTCATTTAATCTTATCTGGATTTTATATATAGTCTTTTCCCATTCATACCTTTTTAAAAATAATGTACAAGGTGTCTTTTAGATATCTGAAAAATTACTGTATGTTTTATTTGAAAAGTGCAGATTTACAAATACAACCATACTTTAGCTCATCTATTGGTTTTGGAATTGCAAATTAGACATGTTCACAAATCATTGTAGGCATGTTATGTTCTTGAATTTTAATGTATTTTAGTTTTATATTTTAAGACATATGTTGCATTGTAGAGGCTTTTTTAGAACTGAGAAGTAAAGGCATTTTTTCTAATTATAATGGTTGAGGTAATTATATTTCATATAAACCAAAATAAAACAATTACTAGTAAAGAGAAGAAGAGCACTTAAAAAACAGAATCAGGCAATGCAAAGCAAAGTTATTTAGAACAATGGGTTTCAAGTTCCTGGCAAAAGATAAAAAGGGGCAGGTGTATTCCACTCCTGATCTTGTCATCAGGACATTGTCAAACTATTAGTGGTGAAAAACAAAAAGAAAGCTCTGTACAGTACATGACTATGGATTTATTTTCTATGTGTTGCAATCAACCATTTTTCCTTAGCAAGTATGGTTGAAAAAAAATATAGTAACAAAATTAGCCATTGTCAGCCTTTTCTTATTTACAATAGATTTTTGGTTGTAGAAATCATTTCTTAGTTGATAAAATCCAAGTGACTAATAGTACTGGAATTTAACTTAAAACTATTTTACATTATCTTTTCAACTCCCTGCTCCCTGAGAATGGTTTCTGTTTTATGTAAAGTTGAAGGGAACATTTATGCTACTAAAATATTCTATAGTGTTCTATTGTGAGATTAGCAGTTTTGCTAATATAAAAATGATGGGTAAGAGTACTATAATCATGAGGGACTCATTAAAGATCAAATTTTCAGAGATCATATTTTGAAATTCACTGCAAGCAAAGATACAACACACAGAAGTTAATGAAGCTTGCATTGAACACTGCATTCAGCAATGTCATTTTAGTCACTGCTGGAAGTTCCTGCTTCCCTCAGTGTAAATCTTGCTCAGCAATATGAAAAGACAGCCAAATTCTAACAGTCTCCTGTTCTGTTCCAGATCTCTCTCTCTCTTTTTTTTCTTTCTCTCCCCCTCCCTCTCTCCCTCCCTCCCTCCACTGTCAGTTTGCCTAGTAATCAGAATCTCACAGGCCATGTAACCACTAAAATTCACTCTGATAAACTACTTAAAAGTACCTTACGGTTTGAGGGATAGATTTCATTCTCCTTTCCCCTTTTGGGAGAGATAGAAATTTCTATGATTTGGACTTTTCCAGAAATCATAAATGCTTTGAACTATACATATGCCAAAAATTCAGCTTCCTGGGTCTAAGAAAGCAAGGAAGGACTTAATGAGATCAAGTTTTGAATAAGAGCCAACTATGTTGACATGTTACGGTTAAACCATAGGCAGCTGTCAGAGGTTAGCCGGAACTTGCCCAAGAGGATAAGAGTCAACAGAACAATCTATGAAGCAAAGCCAAAGATTACAGCCATGATAGATTTGTTGCTTTGACTAGATCTCAAACAGGAAGCCTCTTATGGATTTTTTGTCCAACATGGATCAACAAGGTCAGTCCTAATCTGAGAACATCCATTATCCGGAAGGTTTTCTAAATTATAATTCTAACAACTCATTATCCAGTGCAACTACAACTGAAAATACAGGGCTCTAGTTTCTGAAAGTACTGTCCTCATAGGTTTTAGCTGAGGAATGCCTCATTATGAATTAAGAACAGATATGCAATACATAGTGAAGGTTCTAGACCAAATAAACCCCAATAGTACAATTATTTTGCCACTTTTTCATCATCACTCAAAGCTGCCATTTTGCCATATTGATGATGAGGCAAAAGTCTGAAGATAGTAGGCTAGCTCAGTTATATGGCATACAATTTTCTCTCCCAAAACTGTACAACCATCTTTTACTATCTGCTACCTGTGACATTGCCTCATTGTGCCAAAGATAACATTGATCCTAATAAAACTAGTATTAATTGCAAAAATGAATCTAACTTACACCTGCCTAATGCCTATGCCATAGATCTGTGGCTCAATCTGTCCTAGAGTTTGGATATTCTCTTTAACTGAGACCAAGTTACTTTATCTTTTTTAATGTAATTATGATAAGCAAGGATTCTACAACAATTCTGGATTTTGAAGACAATTTTCTAAATGTTAATGTTCTATATCTTTAATATAGACCAAATTACTTTATCCTTTTTAATGTAATTAGGATAAGCAAGGATTCTACATCAATTTCTGGATTTTAAAGATAATTCTCTAAATGTTACCTGTTCTATATCTTTGAATTTTTTTGGAGATTCTTAGTCATCCAGATCAATGTCCCAAAGGTGCTTTTTCAAGATGCAACTGAAGCTTCTTGGATGAGATGTAAAACATCTTCAAAAAAAACAAACCCAAAACCCAGAAAGTCCAGTTGTCTCTTGAAAAAGCACCTTTGGGGCATTGAATTTTTTATTTCATTGTCACTTTCTTTCCTGGTATATTAATGATATGAATGCATTATGGATATTACATAGTCTGCATAAATTTGAGCAAATATTTTACAGCACACGACAACAAATTTGGTTTGTGACCATATCCATCCATTTCACCCCTTTCCTTAGGCCTAATTATAACTCTGCAGTGCAATAATATTTTACATGCAGAGGGCTTAGTTTCCATGCCAACAGTTTTATATACTGTAGATTTCAGGAAGTTAAGTTAAAAACAGAAAGGTGTTGGAGCTGCTGCTGATCAGAATAGACAATACTGAACAAATAAGTCATCTTCATATGTTCACTATTTATTGAGAAAAGCAGAGAAAGAAAACATTTTCAGCTGTGCGAATTCAGGAAACATTTTAGTGCTAACTTTTTTATTTTTAATAAATCATACTTTGCATACCATCTGTCATTGCAATCACAACAATTTAGCCAGCTTGCCATATGTTTCCATGTGCTTCTGAAGTTAAATTTGGATTCACTTATGTTTACTACTTTCTGATCCAAGTATCTCCAGTGACATCAGAGGGAATGTACACATCTGGGAAGGAACTTACATAACAGCTGGAGGCCATGTAGGAGGGGAAGCTCAAACATTTTGGGTGTGACCATGTAAAAATCTGAAGTGTAGTGCTAATTACTCTTTAAGAGTTCATATCCATCTACCCTCCTATACATTATTAGAATAATTTATTAGTATTTATTAGTTATAATAAATTTATTATTAATTTATTAGTTACCATGAAATATTTTTGGCTCACAACTAGATCTGAGAAGTAATGTCAGCTATGGATTAAGTATATGTCATACTTAATTTGCACTGTCAAATAAGGTGTGTTGTGCCAAAAGTACTGCAGCCTGTAAAGCTCATATTATTGCAGAATATTCCACAGCCAGCTCTTCACAGAGCAGATGTCAGGCTTCCTTCCCAAAGCGTTGCAATGTTTACTGCCACTTTCATTTTTTTCATAATCAAAATAATGCATTCAGCAGGTCCCCTCAGTAGCAGCATGCAAACAAGCCATAAAACTTATTTTTCAAGTACAGCTGCACTTTCTGCTCCCTAGAGTCACTTGTTTCATGCTCCTCCAATTCTCCAGCGATCTGGAGGGAAGTGTAACAAGGGCTTTAGATTAGAAAATGTGGTCAAAAAGATTGCAAAAAATGATACCAGAATATTGATTGAATAGGATATTTCTGTTAGGGTGTAGCCATCTGCTACAATTTTGTAATGTTTGTGTTTATACCGTAAAAATACCGTTTTCTCTTTTGAGACAAACAAAGGTCTAGCATTGGTTTGCTACCACAGGAGGTATCTTGTAAACCATATGTGGCCTAGCAGAACACTGTCCTGAAGAACCTAAAGAAATTGTACCATACAAATATTTAGCAACAAGCACCAACAAACAGGCATTTCTTGTTTTTCCACAGGGAACGGAAGGAAGGGAAAAAATGCGCACAAGCCTTGTTCAAGTTCCAATTTCCACCCCCAAATAACTTCTGATTTCCCCCAATACTAACCATCAACACAGGACCAGCTTTGTCCTGCTTCTCTGATCCTTAGATAATCCCCAAATATATATATATTAAATATAAAAATAGATGCAAGTACCTGTCTAACACAAGGTTGTCTTCTCTTCCTCAATTAGAAATATATATTATCTAAAAAAATAGTAAGTTAATTTAAGGATTTGCCTTTACTGGCAATAACCTGAATGAAACTCCACTCAAAACCTTTTCCTTGGAAGAAATATTTTCTTGTGTGGCATAATTTTCATTCTGCCAAAAAGAAGTAACACTGGTGGAAGTAATGGCAGTGAAGGAGGAAGAGCAGGAGGAGGAAAGGCATTTAGGGGGAAGTTAATCTTTAATAATTTTCTCTCTAAGAGGCTTGATTGATAAAAATCACCTTGACCGTCCATCAATGGAGAATCTATACTAGAGGTTGCAAGGTTTCTTTTTTCTTTTTTAATGAAATAAGCATTTCCATCCATGGAACCTGTACCCAAGCTACATGTTAAGATATTATAATTTCTAAAATATATAAATTTAAATATCCATATCCAGTGAAAGATGTACTTACAGCCAGGGGTGGGATGCTACCATTTCTTCCCAACTCTGTAGAATCGGTAGCTCTGAAGAGCAGCAGACACCAAACCGGTTCTGTGTCTGCTGCTGTTTGGCCCGCCCGTCCACCCGGGCTCTTACCTGATCTTTATTTCCTGCTTTTTCAACCTCAGATGCTTTGCATGGCACAGCTGAGGTTGAAAAAGCAGGAAAAAAGTGGCTTTCCAAACGCTGTGCACTTTTTAGCTGTCCCGGCGGCATAGCCGAAGGTTTTCTTACACGCGCGCATAGCAAAACGTAATCATTGAACCGGTAGTAACACCAGTTGAATCCCACCACAGCCACCCATCATCAATTTTACAAACTTCTTTTTAATAATTAAGATATTTGCCATAAATTTCATAGATCTTAGTAGAACTATTTAATAATCATCTTCTCCAAAACCAGAGGCAGAGATGGTATTCAGCAAGTTCTGACCAGTTCTGGAGAACTGGTAGCGGACATTTTGGGTAGTTTGGAGAACCGGAAAATACAACCTTTGACTGGAGATTTTACATTATCCTTCCCCTGCCATGCCCACCAAGCCATGCCCCAGAAACGGTAGTAAAAAAATTTGAATCCCACCACTGACCAGAGGTACATTCTGTGAGTCAATTTTAGAAAAGTTTATTGTGCCTCCAAACTGAACCAGAACAAGCCAATTAAGAAAAATCTACACTAAAGTGATAAACAACGCTATCACTTCTGTAAGTTCACTAAAATGCCAAACCCCCTTTCCCTTACTAGAATATAACACCATGAAATCCAAATTACTACTACAGAATTATCAATATGCAAAATAATATATTATTTTATTTGTTTTGTGCACTCACATGAAATATATGTAGGAAAAACTTAAAAAATGATTAAAAGCTATGAAAGTCACTCATAGTTCGATATAAGGTGGGTGATTAAATAAATGTTTAAAATAAATAAAATACCAGAATGTTTTGTTTGATAAGTGAAATAACAACCAAATTTGGTTTTTTCCCCATCTCCACTGCAGTTAACCACTTGCTTTCACACACACACACACACAAAATTATAATAACATGGAAGCCTTCTCAAAAGTTATTCAGGATATTCATACTTTTCTTAAAATAGTGCTGCTTTAGTTCAGATGACATAATCATGGCTTATTCTCTCCAGGAAACTGACAGCAATAAACAAGACTGCCAATATTTTGAAGTAATCCACTGGCCTATATTCTATTTTTTGTACAAAATGTATTTAAAAAATAATAATTTTAAAATGCAGATCAAATACGCTACCATTAATTGTACAATAAATCTGCCACGGGAGGTTTCTTTCCAGTCTGTGCCTATATACCACACCCAAGGTCAATTATAATATCTAGCATAGAAAAAGAAACATTTTCGTATGTTGAAAATCTCCCTGTATTAAAATGTTTTTGGAATAGTACTGTAAGATTTAAAACAGTCTTGATTCAAAGCTGCAAATTATTCTGTTCCCGTGAGTAATTACTAATTGTGGAAATGAAAAGATTTATTTAGAGACATATATTTCTCATTGCTTTATAGTTAAAGGACAGAGTGGGCAAGTTTCTGTATGTTTTTTGTTAATTTTGTTTATTGTTCGATGAGGCCCAGATTTTACTAATGAAAAGCATATCATAAAATGTCTAGACAACACTGATACTTATAGGAAGAGATCAATGCATTTCACTAGTCATGCTTCACTTCTGCTGATGGGAAACTTTTCCACAGTGGCAGCAGAAGGTGTCCGTCCCCCTCCCGGTTCTTGTCATTGAATCAGGGTGGATCTCGAGGTTAGAGCGGCAATAAAAGATCCTTTTTACAAAAGTTACTGTTCCATGACAAATGAAATACTCATTTTGAATGTATTGAAATCGGTATGTTAATCAGTCTAAAGGTAATAGATTAATAAAAAAGGGACAACTTTGATTAGATTAATAGATTAATCATAAGGGTCTATTGGATTAACAAACAACCATTGTAACTAGAATAAGGGAGTTGAGGGTCTCAATCGGTTTCTTAAACAAAAAAAGAGTCACTGGAACGAGCGCATCACCTTTCTTTATAGCAGCCTTTTCACTCCACATTGCCCCAATCAAAACTCTTTTTCCACCGTATGGAAAATATATGGGAACCTACCCCTTTTCTCTTGAAAGGAAAATCCAGTTTAATGGAGCAAATTTGAAAACAGAAAATAGCCAGAGGGGAGCAAATTAAGCACCCATTCTCCCCACCTTCATCCACTGCTAGTCATTCAAAACCATAAATATTGAGGTGGGGGAGAAGCATAAATAGGCACAAAGCTATTTTGAGGCTTTTTTTTTTTAAACATTTAAAGCAGGGAATATATTCTTGCTGCTCAAAGTTCAAATTTGAAACAATTCTGATAGGCTTTTGCAAGTTAGCATCTTAGACCTCGCCAGCCTTTTTGCATTGTATTTGTAAGGGATAAAGTTAATTGTTTAACCGAGGATGAAGGTATCATTTGGTCTATAACTTAAACAAGCATCGATAAAGTTTTTTACAAAAAGATGGTATCAGCAAAACAAACAGGGTATTTTGTATTACTTCAAAGCTTATTTATAATGTGTTTAGAAAAATTCAATGGAAACAGGAAAATAATGTCTTGATTTTCTAAACTTTACAACATCTGCTTTTACTTACTTGTAGCATTGTAAAGGTCTCTGGATTTCAACTGGATGTGGGTTCTTTCTTTCATTCTTTCTTTCATTCTTTCTTTCATTCATTCTTTCTTTCTTTCCCTCTCTCTCATACCTTGTTAATCTATCTTCATGTTAAATTGTACACAGACATATTCCAATTTTCCACTCGTGAATGAAAAACATTCTTTTTAAAGTTTTAAATAGGATGTTGCAAATTATTAAATAGAAATGGCATTTTAGCAGAGTGTATTTATTAAGCACAATGGAAACTATTTACTTTAAAAAGAAGTCTTAAGACAGCGATGTTTTATTTCACTTTCTGAACTCATTTACAGGTATGTCATGAATTTATTCCTTGCAAATATACTTGACTTATGCATTCATATAGTCAGATATTCCACTTTCCAACCAATGATGAAACTTTTGGATTTTTTTCCAGGAAGGTAGACAATAAGGGAGACTGGTGATATATCTTTATTAATATCTATTATTCCTTAAAATAGGTGGGAAAAGAGACTTCTAAAACAAGTATAGTTACTGAATCATTAAAGCAATTATCCAACTAGCCAAATATCAAGTGATCACTCAAAGACTCCTAAAGGTCCACAAGAAAAGATGGAAGATTTTTCCCTCTTGGGATGCTCTATTAGTTGGCACTGTGGTGCTGCAAAGAAGCCACCATCAAGAACAGCACATGAAAGGAAACCAAAAGCCCTTGGATTGAACAGCAAGGCCAATACAAACCTGGTAGAGCCCAGTAGTCCCCTTCACGATAAGATGGGTGGGTAGAAATAGACAAGATTATACCTACTATGTTATTATTATTTTTATTATTCATCATTTTTACAAGCATTGCCTTTGCTACAAATAAGTAATAAATAATAGATCTAGGGCCTTTTATTCCTGCAGTTAATTAATATTTATTTTGTTTTTATTTTAATTTCTGTTCCTTTCCATCTCAACTATAGCTTACATTTTAAGTAAACATAAAATATAACCCATTTTTTGGCCTTTTTAAATTAGGTTTGTATACAGTAAAAACAGATTCAGTGGTGGAGCTGGATCATGAGGGATAGTAATAAAAGTTTGGCTTCAACCGTGAAATAAATGCCACTGGAGTTGAGACAGCCCAAATGTGTTGAGAAATAAAAGGCTGCATTCTGCATGATAGAGCCACTCTCTGTTAGAAAACCATGATTAACAAGCCAATATTCTTTCACATATCCTTCTATGATGCTGCATCTTTGATATTTCAGGGAAAACAAAATATTCAAGAAATGTTCTGTTAAAAACAAGACAAGGAGTACATGGCAACGAAATTTTCGGGTCAGTATTTGGTTGTTTTCTTGCAGACATTTCATTACCAAACTAGGAAACATCATCAGTATTATTATGAAGTAGGGTTTTCTCTCATTTTATATACTAGTAACTTGCACTGTCAGTGTTGAGGGGAATGGTCTTGGGGGTTTCTTGATTGGACTGTTGTTTACTGTGAGCTTATTTGGCAATAATTGATTGGGTATTGTTTGCTTCTTTATGGTTGGCCTCATGTTATTCTTGGTGTTAATCTCTGCTCATATGGGTGTTGATTGCGGATGAGGACTGTTTTGGTCTTTTTGTTTCCATTTGGGCTACTTTATGAATCTACATTTCTCTATGTGCCTGTTGATGGCCAATCTGTCTGAATGCCAGACTTTTGGCATTCTAGCATTTTCGGACTTGGCTTGGTCTAAGATAACCACCGTTTCAACAGGGAAACATGAGCAAGTCTGTACATGTGATATGAAATTAAAAATTCTCATAATATCTTCTAACTGCTAGTTGGTATGCACAGTTGCGTTTTGTTAGTCTTCTGCCGGTTTGTCCTATGTAGTGGCTGTTGCAGTCCTTAAATTATATGTTGTAGACAATTTCTGATTTTTCTTCTGGGACTTCTGGTTTACTTCTGGTTTACTTAGGTTGTTTTTAAGGGCTTTAGTTGGTTTGTGTGCTATGGTTGTGCCATGTGGATGCAATAGTCTGTTGGTGGTTTTTGAGAAGTTTTTGATGTATAGCAATGTTATCCTTTTCACAACTTGGATTGTTTATGCTGCACTGGGTTGAGTTATCAGGCACTTTTTTTGATGAAGTTGCATTGATTGCCAATGACACTTCTGAAATTTTAAAAAATCTTTCCAGCTCATTTGCAAAAACTGGACAATACACTACTTTTCCCCTCACTACTACAAGCAATAAAATCTTAAAATGTAATTGGAATTACTACTAATGGCAATGTTTCTTAATTATTTTATTTTTTCCTACAACATCAGTGCAACTTTAATATGAAAATTATATAACATAGAATTATTTTTTATAGAAGATCGTACACCCTTTTCAGCTATGTTAATTCCTGCTTAATCTGTATTAGCATACTCTTCTCATCAATCCCTTTGAGCAGTTGGCTCTGATAACCTCCATTAATAGGCACCTTGCCATTAGCAGAATAAAGTAGTTGTTCCCTTTAAGATAATGATTATTAGTTTTCAAGCACTCCCTTTTTATGAGAAACATAAAGTAAAAATCATTTTAAGAAGGCAGGAAAAACCATGGAGTGACTTTACACCACATCATTGTACTTCCCATTATTTTCCTAATACATAATTACATATGTTTTTCCACTTAAATATAAATATAAGCAGATAATTAAAACATGACAAGCAATGTTGAAAACACATTAGTATTTTTAGTTCAAATAATGTGTAACAGTATCAAATTTATTTACTAAAAATTAGTCCTGTTATTTTGGCTTACTTAATTGAAATGTTGAATAAAAATAATATTAGTTGTAAGTCTAATTGGTTATATATATCAAGCTGGCTGTTTCATACAGATCTGCAGATTTTATATTTGTCTTTTTGGACTTTTACAATATTCACATTGTAGTGATTATAGAATGCTATACTGAAAGGATTTTCTCCTTAAAGCTGGTTCATTGTATGAAGCATTTAAATACTACACCAGTTGTAACAATCTCTTATATTGAAGAGGGAAAGATACATGTTGGATGATCATTAGACATTATCTTTTGCTTTAGACATGGGACTAACCCACAGAATTGCCTCTTCCATGCAAAAACAGTTACAGGGTTTCAGTTTTCCTTGATTCACTTGATGAGAGGCTGGCAGTCATGCTAAATTATTTGGTGGGTTCATAATGGGCCTCAACAGTGACTGAAGACGAGACCACCAAATATACCCTCTTTTCAGGCTCAATGTGGAATTTAAATTAATGTTCCCAGGGGTGAAAGTCTATCTAACCATACCATCTAGCCACTCCAATTACATTTTTCCTCAACCCAATCAACATTACATTGCTTAATTTAAATAATATAAACATAATAAGGGGGTTGCTCTGGCAGACTTTGACAAGATATATATTATATATATATATATATATATTATATTTGAGTTAGACCTTGTAGAAGGTTGAGAAATGCTTAATGATTGGCTTATTCACCTTCCTGGAGTTTTGAAGAGCACTTCTTTTCCATCAGGATATATTTAAGTTCCAATAGAAGTGTGAAATCATACAAATGGAAATATGTAATGAAGCCAAAGGTTCATATACACTGGAAGACAAGTTTATATGCTAAGATGGCCCTTTCTACAGAAAGCCAGTTTTTATGATAATATTTCACCAACACTCTGATATCTGAGTAGAACCCATGTTAGAATTACATGGATAACTGCAGGCTTAATTACTGGGGTAATCACAGAATCTGAGTCAAAATGGGAGATTTTAGGCTTGTCCAACCTCCTGCTCAGTGTAAGAATTCAATTTGAAATAATTTTGACAAGCAGCTGCCCCAACTTCACTTGAATACATCCAGGGCTCACCACATTTCTAGGCATTTGGTTTCATTGTCAAACTATTCTGAACATTAGGAACAACAGTAAACAAATTATGGCCTTTTGAGGGGCAATAACCTCCAGGTACTTCAATGGTGTTATCATGTTCTTTCTACCTCAGCTTCTCCTCTGAAGTTTCAACATATGGTAACCCATCCAGTCTGTCTTTTCAGGATTTAGTTTCTAGTCTTGTAATCATTTTTGTTATTCTTTTCTGAACCCATATAGATTGACTCAATCCTTTCTAAAATGTGATGTCCTAAACTTAAATACTAGTATTTAAGATGGAGTCTAATGTTGCAGAATGGAGTTGAAGTATTACAGTCTATTATCTGAAAGCAATACTTCTACTGAAGTGAACTAAATTGCATTTAGCAGTTCACGTTCAGCTTTAGATGCAGTAAGTCAGGTGTGGAAGAAAACTAACAAATTATAATTGCCCCAGATGTCTTACGACACACGGATCCTTAACGGAATTATAAGGGAGCCAATGACAATACATGCATAATGGTGTCATTGTGGCACATGTGTTATCATTTTGGCATCATTGCAATTTATTATAAATTCTCCTGCCACATATGATAAGCTTTTAGCTTATTTTATAACAATGGGAAGATAATCCTTCCAAAATATTTGATTGAACTATTTACTATTTTGTTCACTATTGGGAGCGGGGAAAAAAGGTGTGGTTCTTTTGGACTCCTGATTAAAAGTTCACAGTCAAATAGAGTTAATAAGGATTGTATCAAATGCCTGTAAATGTTAATATGTAATGATAGAAACATTTCATTGGGACTTAGCTCCATTGACAATTTTGAGTTTATTACTAAGTAAACCAGTGTTCACCAAAGTAGTCAATATCAATATCAACCCTTAAGAGTCAAGGACTATATCCGTTGTTGTTATTTGTAGTACTATTGTAATACTAGTATTCATTGAATTATTCTCAGTTATAATAAATGTTTGGGGGTTGATGAAGAGTCTCAAACTTCATGGACTTCCAGTTTGAAGGGCTTTGGTGACAGACAGAAATCCGCGATCGTGCACAGTTTCTGTCTGGGCTCGCCGCTGGAGCGCCCCGAGCCGGCTGGTTTCGGGGCTAAGCCACCCCGTAGAGGTGGTGAAGAGGGGGGAGACTGCCAGCAGGGTTGAGGAGAGCTTCATCTCTCCTCCTCAGCTGGCTTATTACTCCCTTTCCCGAAGGCGGTTGCAGCGGTGGTCAGAAATGGTTACCACAAAGAAGAAGTTGACCGGAAAAGAATGTGCAGGAGGAAGATAAGAAGTGAAAGTTTTGGCTGACCGGGTTAAATTGTAAAAGCAACAACCAAGGTACCCTGGAATTTAAACTTACAAAAAAATAACATCGCTCCCAAAGAAGAGTCGGAAGCAGCGAAGGAAAGTGAAAAGGGAAAGGTTTGGCTTTTTTTTCCTTCTCTCTCCTTCCCTATACTGACAACTAAGAGACTTAAATAAGAAATCAGAAAAATCCGCTTTGACATCAATAGGCAATTAAGCTGAAAATAAAACAAAATGCCAAAGGGATAATAAAGATTTCTGGACATTAAAAATTTTCTTTTTCATAAGCAGGAAGGGAGAGAAAAAGAATAAGGGCAGGATCTCGAAGAGGGAGGAGACTGCCTGGAATTAAAAAGAATCTACAGTAAAACTTCAACAAGACTTCTAAAAGATACATTTTAACTGAAACTTTGCAACTAAATAGTAACCCCAGGAAGAGAAAGTGAAAAAAAGAGCAAAAAAAGAAACAGCTTGCGTGTATTTGGATTATTTGGTGATCTTTGGATTCTTGGTTATTATATTTGAATGACTAAAATCAATCGGGTGGTTGTTTAAAAATTTATACAATGGCACCACTTCTGGATGAATTGAAAATGGAACTTAAAAAGTACAAAGAAGATGCACAAGAAGGGAAGGGTTCTTTTGGCTTCGTTTTTCAATTCTTAGAAATGGAGATTTGGAACTATGAGAAACAACAAGAAAAGACTTCAAAACAAGAAGACTGGGACAAAGAAGAAGCCATCTTTAATGAACAAGCAATTTTATGTGGGGAAGAAAAAGGAAAGGGGGGAAAGAGAATGGAGAATTTAAGACTTAAAAAAACAACCAAAGAAAAGAAAAATAATTCAAAAAATAAGTATAATACTGGAAAGCAACAGAAAAGGGGAATACAGAAGAGAGAAATAGAGGTAGAGAGACAAGGGGGTAAAAGGGAGAGAGAAGAAGAGAGGGAAGAAGGAAAGGAAAAGAAGTTACAAAGGTCCGGAGCAAGATATAAAGAAACAGGACCTATTTAGAGATAATGGGTAAAAATCTAACTGAAAAAGGGATTCTGTAAAGGTACATAAGATTGTATTGTTATATTAGTAATAGAAATAACTTTAGAAAATTGGAAACAACGTATGATTAAAATGAGGGATAAAATAGTTAGTGTAATTTAGTAAAATGTTTGTGAATAAAATAAGTGAAATAAAATAAATGAGAAAATTGAATTAGGAAGGAACGGGAACATTTTAATTAGTTAATGTTTTATAAAATATAAGTGAAGGGGGGAAATTAACTATGGAAAGCTTATAATTGTTCCCATAGAAGTATGATATTTAATTGAAAAGTAATGTTAAAGATGTTAAGACTTTAATGAATATTAATATTAATGATAGAATTGAATTGGAATGGAATGTTGTTTTAATTATATACATTTATAATTTTTTCTTTTTTTAAGAATACAGTGTGTATTTTAAGAATGTACCAAGCAGAATCCGAATGGAAGTTATGTATTATATTGAATGTTATAACTTTAGGGAAAAGATATAAAGGCGTCATACTCCAATCAGTAACTACAGGAGAAATTTTGTTTAATGAGAAAAGATAATAGATAATTGAAACAGGACAGACAAAAAATATAAATACAATGATTTGAATTGAGATGAGATAATTAAAATAAAATTGAGAAAATTAAAAGAGGGGAGAAGCTATGCAGAAAATGTAAAATAGTAATAAGATATGGAATAGAATATAAAAATGAGCATGAACCTGAATTTATGTCTGTATGAAGAAATGTAACCTGGGATTACGCTACTTTCAGAAAAGATGTTTTATTTGTATTTTTTTTCTCTTTGTGAAAACTCAAATAAAATTTACAAAAAAAAGAAAAGAGTCTCAAACTTCATGAAGAGTTGATGAGTTGGAAGAGGCTGGGGGCCCTTGCAGTAAACAAACATAGGGATCCTATAATGGCTTTATAGTATGTTAGACTAGATCTTATACATATTTAGCTTTATATGCTAAAACTAGTTATTGGAATGTTTGACAATATTTAGTGCTATCCTGAAAATTACTAATTGAAGTTTCCTATAAAAATACAACTATACAACCAACCAAGGTATGGCTGATCAATTTCTAATAAATACCAAACTTTAAACACTGTCCATCTAGATCAGTTTATATAATGAAATCATTTATAATAGGTATTTCCCTAGAGTAAGTCTAATTAGGTCAGTAGAATATTTTACAGAACATTTCAATTAGAATATTGCTTATTTATATATTTAAGATGGCTCAGATATGAGAAATGTAACTTGGTAGCAGTCTTCCCCCACTTATCCACGCGCAACCCCTCTCAGAACATGGCTTATTAGTGCAGGATCATCTTGTGAAGTTAGGAAGTAATTAAACTAATCAATATACTACAAGGTTTTAAGCTGTTTCCAATCTCAAAATGTCCAACTTTCTCATTTTTCTCTCTCAACATTACAAATATAAACACTTTAATAAAACTTTACTAATTCTGCTCAACATTTCAGTTTTTTAAAAAAATTCTAATTATACAATAAATAAGATTATGTTTAAACAGAGCAGAATTCTAATGAGTTAATGTAAAAGAGAAGTAATTTGAATGAAAGCTGGCGGCTTGTATCCTGACAGTCATCCATCAAACCAAGAGTCTCTTTAATAAATGCCAATTATAGGGCAAATATGCACAAAACGTGGATAGCATAAGCCATGGGATCATTTCCTTCCGAGAAAATTAGTGCTGAACAAAACTCCCAGGCAGTATAAACTACCAGTCTGCCCTACAGCAAGGGTTGCTCCTGATCGGAATACTAAGTACTAATTGCTATTTGTCTTTGTATTTTGTTGTGCTTTGCACTTCTATAAAGTTTAGAGAAACAGAGAATTTTATTCTCAGAACTGCAAATTCCTTCACAATTTGTATAAAAGCCTAAACAAGCTATAAAAGGGAATTGGGGAGGGGATGACATGCCTATAATGTATACAGTGTCTCTGACTTCCGCTGTATATGAGTCTTTTTCTTAACTTAATCATACTCAAATTTCACCCCTTTTAAAGATCCTGATTCAAAAATGTTCTCTCATTTGCCACAGTCCACAAATTTATTCCATCTCTTCCTGTGATACTATATGTGCATAAATTAAAAAAGAATGCTAAGGCTTGGATTCGACATGTGTAGAGTTTTTTTCTTGCACTAAACATGGATTTTATAAATTTCTGTATAAAGTGTGCGTGTGTGTGTGTGTGTGTGTGTGTGAGAGAGAGAGAGAGAGAGAAGAGGATGGAGGGCTATTAGAAAGCCTGCAAGTTATAACACTACCTAGAAAAATAAAGCATAATTAAAATAGTAAAATATATCACATCAAATATATGTATCTGATAGAGTGCAAGACTAGGAAGATTTGGATTTAAATCCTCACTTGGTTTTGACAATTAAGGGATTTTCCTAGATATGTCATGCAAGCTATTCTGTCTAATCAGGTTTTGGTGCTCTTCATATGTGTTGTCCACAACACCCTGAATTTCTTTCATCATGTCATCTTGCAATTCTGAGAATTATTATCCCACATTATTTGATACACATCAAATAGATAAAGGCTGGTTCTGTCCTATAGTTTTATTCATTACACCCAGTGGCCCTGGGCTCATTTTCTTGTATATTTCCATTCCTTAACATCCATAATACCTCTGAATAGCATACCTTCCCTCTGCCACCAAGAGACCTCAAGCTCCCTTCAGGTTTTCTGCGGCCATCACATTTTATACAGTGCTGGAGAGGTAATATGTTTTTAAGTATCGGATGTCACCAACCTAGATCTTGGGGTTAAGATCTAAGGACAAAAAAAGAAGTATGTTTACTGGGCTGAGCAGCCTTTTAAGTAGCCAGAACTGTAGCCAAGTGTTTAATGACAGCATTAATTTCTTTGAAGACAACATTCAACTCTCCTGCATCTACACAAGAGTCCCAGGTTGTCTTACCTAATTGACCTCTACTGTGACATCTTCCATTGCACGGGCAGGCCCGTGCTATATTCACTTATTTCCAGCTTGCCTGAGATTATGATGAATGATCTGAGCTCCATTCAATTATTGAAAAAGTGCAAAGAAACAGAAACAATGGAACTGGCAAAGTGTTCTGCATTCTTAGGAACAATTTAGGCTAATTAGCATCAACTTCTCCCCCATTCATCATAGCCCTTTAGAAATATAAACAAACTGTCAGCTCTAACCTAACAAACAGATCACTGAGCTACTTAACACAAATTATTCTTACATGAAAAGCTCCTTCTCAGGCAATATTCTCCTCTAGGGCATCTGGGAAGCTGAGCTATTAAAATTGAAGACATATGTTTCAGTCAAACTTAACTTCTAGATTGTAATGATCACTGTTGTGACAGTTTTCCGTCAGCGTACCAATTGCAGGCAGGATGTTACACACTTAAAACAAAATGATGAAACAATAGAGCTAAATGAGGCCTGTTTTTTTAGTACTGTATTAAACAAGGTTAATTATCACACTGAATTTCAAGTTCTCATTTATCATATGTTTCAGCTTTATAAATGGTTTCTTTCATTTGCTGTTACATGCAAATAATTTTTCAACCTGCAATTGAGAAATGACCAGAATATGTCAAGAACCAATCAGGGACAAAGAAAGCAGAGAAAGATTTTATCCAACCCCAACAAAAGAAAGCAATGCCCATTATCTTGCCATGTTGATCCATGGTTTGTTCAGGTAGGTTGGTATACTACCAATATTCTATTTGCTTATCCTGCCAGATCTAACAAGATAAGCATGCTATGTGTATTTAACTATTGTTTTGGAGGGTTATAGTTGTTTTTTATTTTTGTGTATATTGTTGGCATGTTTTTATGTATTGTTTATTTTTATTTTGTTTTTATTTATTTTGTCAAGCATGTATGAGAAAACAAGTATAAGTATGAACATAACATATAAACATATAACATATAACAGGTATAAATACACTGCTCAAAAAAATAAAGGGAACACAAAAATAAGACATCTTAGATCTGAATGAATGAAAGAGTCTTATTAAATACTTTGTTCATTACATAGTTGAATGTGCTGACAAAAAAATCACACAAAAATTATCAATGGAAATTTAGCAACCCATGGAGGTCTGGATTTGGAGTTACACTCAAAATTAAAGTGGAAAAAAACACTACAGGCTGATCCAACTTTGATGTAATGTCCTTAAAACAAGTCAAAATGAGGCTCAGTAGTGTGTGTAGCCTCCACGTGCCTGTATGACCTCCCTACAATGCCTGGGCATGCTCCTCATGAGGTGGTGGATCTCCTCCCACACCTGGAGTAAAGTATCCCCCAACTCCTGGACAGTCTGCGGTGCAACATGACATTGGTGGATGTCCCAGATGTGCTCAATTGGATTCAGGTCTGGGGAATGGGCGGGCCAGTCCATAGCATCAATGCCTTCATCTTGCAGGAGTGCTGACACACTCCAGCCACATGAGGTCTAGCATTGTCGTGCATTAGGAGGAACCCAGGGCCAACCCTACCAGCATTTGATCTCACAAGGGGTCTGAAGATCTCATCTCGGTACCTAATGGCAATCAGGCTACCTCTGGCGAGCACATGGAGGGCTGTGCAGCCCCCTAAAGAAATGCCACCCCACACCATTACTGACCCACTGCCAAACTGGTCATGCTGGAGGATGTTGCAGGAAGCAGAACGTTCTCCACGGCATCTCCAGACCCTGTCATGTCTGTCACATGTGTTCAGTTGAACCTGCTTTCATCTGTGAAGAGCACAGGGTGCCAGTGGCGAATGTGCCAATCTTGGTGTTCTCTGGAAAATGCCAAACATCCTGCATGGTGTTGTGCTGTAAGCACAACCCCCACCTGTGGACGTCGGGCCCTCCTACCACCCTCATGGAGTTTGTTTCTGACCGTTTGAACAGCCACATGCACATTTGTGGCCCGCTGGAGGTCATTTTGCAGGGCTCTGGCAGTGCTCCTCCTGTCCTTCCTTGCACAAAGGCGGAGGTAGCAGTCCTGATGCTGGGTTGTTGCCCTCCTACGGGCTCCTTCATGTCTCCTGATGTACTGGCCTGTCTCCTAGTAGTGCCTCCATGCTCTGGACACTACGCTGACAGACACAGCAAACCTTCTTGCCACAGCTCGCATTGATGTGCCATCCTGGATGAGCTGCACTATCTGAGCCACTTGTGTGGGTTGTAGACTCTGTCTCATGCTACCACTAGAGTGAAAGCACCACCAGCATTCAAAAGTGACCAAACCATCAGCCAGAAAGCATAGGAACTGAGAAGTGGTCTGTGGTCACCACCTGCAGAACCGCTCCTTTATTGGGGATGTCTTGCTAACTGCCTATGCTTTCCACCTGTTGTCTATTCCATTTGCACAACAGCATGTGAAATTGATTGTCAATCAGTGTTGCTACCTAAGTGGACAGTTTGCTTTCACAGAAGTGTGATTGACTTGGAGTTACATTGTGTTGTTTAAGTGTTCCATTTATTTTTTTGAGCAGTGTATATACATAATAAATGAATTCAAATAAATGGATAAATGGGAACAGTAGGACAGGGACGGTAGGCACGCTGGTGCGCTCATACATGCCCTCTTACATATCTCTTAGGAATGGAGTGAGGTCCACGGTAGACAGTTTAAGTTTAACGTTTTGGGGGCTTGAGGATGAAACAACAGAGTCAGGTAGTGAGTTCCAGGCATTGACCACTCTGTTGCTGAAGTCATATTTTCTGCAATTAAGTTTGGAGCGGTTTACTTTGAGTTTGTATCTATTGTTTGTCCATGCATTATTGCAGCTGAAGCTGAAGTAGTCATTGACAGGTAGGACATTGTAGCAGACAATTTTGTGTACTAAGTTTAGATCAGACCATAGGCAGCATAGTTCTAGGTTGTCCAGGTCCAAAATTTCAAGCCTGGTAGCCTAAGATATTCTATTGCGAGCAGAGGAGTGGAGTACTCTCTTCACAAATACCTCTGGACTCGCTCAATTGTATTAATGTCCATTTTACAGGGTGGATTCCAGGCAGATGAGCTGTATTCGAGAATTGGTCTGGGGAAGGTTTTGTATGCCCTGGTTTGCAGTACAGTGTTACCGGAGAAGAAGCTTCGCAAAATTAGGTTAACCACTCTTAATGCTTTTTTGGCAATGCTGTTATAGTGAACTCTGGGGCTTAGATTTTTTTTTTTGAACTGAGTACTCCTAGGTCCTTTACAGAGTGATGATCTTCTACAAAGTTGTATCTGCCTAGTTTGTATTTAGTGTTCTGATTTTTGCTGTCAATGTGTAAGACAGAGCATTTGTTGGTTGAAATTTGAAGTTGCCAATTGTTCGACCATTCTGACACATAGTCAAGGTTGCTTTGTAGGGTAGCAGTATTGTCAGTGGCGTTAAATAGTTTTACGTCATCAGCGAAGAGGACCCAGTTGCTTATAATATGATTGCAAAGGTCATTTACGTAAATTATGTAAATTATTGTGAACCACTCAACCACCTATTTTCTTGAAATGGGCATATGAATGAATGAGTGAATGATTTCTACCCCTTAAGCTTGTTTGAAAACTCAAGCTTCAAGTGTACCTGGGACCCGTGACCACAATCTGTTGCGTGTTTTCTTCTAAAAGTTGGTAGAATGAAGGGAAACAAAGAAGAGCAAAATCTCTATGGAGTTTGCCCTGGAGAATTTCCAGGCCCTGACTTTATTTGTTTTACTTAGAGCCACAAAATAAAAGGTACAATGTTCACTTATTGATTGACTGATACCTTTTTCCCATTCCTGTCTTGTTTACTTTAGCAGACATAATCTCAAATTCCCAGAATTAGTATTTTGGCAAACTTGCCAGCAAGATAGTGAACTTTTCTAAGGCCACATGAGATGCTTCTGTGTTTATGAAATATGTGCATATACATTTCTGGGCTATACATTTTGGGTGGATATTTCAAGGCTATACATTTTGGGTGGATATTTCAAGCATTCAAAGACAGGCAGACTATTTTCTGCTCCCATCCACAAAATATGGTCAAAAAAATTAAGTTGGCAGCCAAAATTGTGGCTCCCATCAGTTTTTTATGTGTGGCAGACCTAAAACAGTGGTAGAAATTTTGATAATACTTGCACGGCTGCATATTGACTTTTGGGGTGGTAATTGAAAAAACAGTAACTGTACAGGTAGGAAGGAGAATTTAAAAAGGGAGGTGAATTTTACTCTCAACACTTGAATGATCCATTATGTGTTTAAAGTGAACTACTAGATCATGTGGCATATTTTCCTTTTACAACACAATTCATTATCTATCTATCTATCTATCTATCTATCTATCTATCTATCTATCTATCTATCGAATTGGCAGCATGAGTACTTTTCTATATTCATGCATACAAATGTTACTGGTTTGGATAATTTTCAACCATTTTTTTTCTGGTTTTGCAATACTACTGAATATGTTTTTGACAGTACTGAAGGTAGGTATGAGATGTGGGTGTGATCTCAGCCCTGAGATTAATGTGTTTGTGGGGGAATTGGTGTGGTTCTTATTGTGATGGTTGTTTTAATTCTGGCTGGGTGTGTTGTTGCATATTTTAACTATGTATATGTTTGTAAGCTTCCCAGAATCTACTGGATGGCTAAATCAGGAAGGAAGGAAGGAAGGAAGGAAGGAAGGAAGGAAGGAAGGAAGGAAGGAAGGAAGGAAGGAAGGAAGGAAGGAAGGAAGGAAGGAAGGAAGGAAGGAAGGAAGGAGATCTTTCAGGAATTTAGCTATTTTCTGCTGTTAAAATGCAAATGAAACAGAATTGTGCAATATCTGATTATATTACAGGAAGCCTTTGACTTACAATAGTTCATTTAGTGACCATTTAAAGTTACAATGGCACTGAAAATAGTGACTTATGATGATCATTTTTCACTTATGACCATGGTAGCATCTCCATGGTCATGTGATCAAAATTCAGTCACTTGGCAACTGACTCATATTTATGATGGTTAGGGTTAGGGTTAGGGTTTGCAACTTTCTAACAAGCAACGTCAAGGGGAAACCCAGATTTATTTAACACGCTTATTACTAATTTAACAACTGCAGCCATTCACTTAACAATTGTGGCCAGATAAGTTGTAAAATGGGGCAAAAAACCCACTTTAAAAAAATTTCACTTAGCAACACAAATTTGGGGATCAATTATGGTTGTAAGTTGAAGACTACCTGTATTAAGAACACAGTTTTTCATCATTTCATTTGAGGTTTTTTTTCCTGGTTGACATAGTTATTCTTATTCATTATAACTTCTGAAAGGGGAATTGTAGTATTTTATGCTTAACCATATTTTTTTTTCTTCAAAATTTATTTGGACTTTGGATAACGTAAAGATAATATTGCATTTTGATTTTCTGTGATATTAATGCTCATATTAAATGTCTCATTTTTGCCACATTTCACACATATGACCACCATCTTATTTTTTTGTACCCTTCTTCTATACCAAGATGATTGCCTGACTACTTGTGCACTGATAAAATCTTCATCATTTGATGAAGATGCTATGCATTTCATGGAAGAAAGAATTAAAATTTTAAGGTTGCTTAGGCAAAAAGAATATTCATCCAGTATATAAAGGACAGTTGTATGCTACAGAGATTCAAAATCAGCAACTGGGTGATGTATTTATCTCCAAAAGGTCATACTCACAAAAGAACATACATTTACATATCAATGGTATATGTATAGAATTGAATCATAATTAAATAACTTGAACAGAAATATAACACATCACAATGGGAAAGACCGTGAACATGCAACCTGTATATCAGTTCATTTTTGATTAAAGTTTTTATTTTATTTTATTTGTATTTATTTGTCAAAAGCTTACAATATAACAGAAAAAAGAATAAACATAAGTTTAAATACAAGAAATAGGAACTAATAATTGGGGAGAATTTTTCCTTATGGCTCATCACCTCAGATAGGTACAGTTAGGAGGCATCTTCAAATAGATTTGTCTTATGTAAGGAAAGCCATATTGCACCTGACTAAAATGGCAGAGACCTGAAATACACTAATAATCTTAACATCTGCATATCTATCCTTTAAAAACCTAATTAGTTAAATGCTAAGTTCCTGAACTGACCAAATCTCTTTTCTAAAGAACCTGCAAAAGTAAAAGCTGGGGACGGACCAAAATCATACACAATCATGTACTGTAATCCTGTGTATGATTTTTCTCCCACATTTGAATTTTAATCTTTCATTTAGTATCTAACAATGTCTAATTTAATAATAGCAGCTTTGATAGCCTGCCCACCCACCTAAAATAGGTTCAAGTTGCATTCACGCTGCACATTAAGCCTAAACCATAGCAGTTACAATGTGGTGTGTTCTATTATTTCAGTAAATTATAGTGTATCTAACAAGTTATAGGGAAATGTGGTTCTGTGGTGAAGAAAAGGTTGAGAACCATGGATGTAGGAGAGAAAGAGGCCTTCTGATATAACCTAAACTACCTATTCTGTAGAATGTTACATTGCATGAAGAATATTTTTGCATGAAGAATATTTTTATTTATGCTATATCTCATGTATGTATATGTATATGTATATATATGTGTGTGTTTTCTTAAGTTTTTACATGTATGGTATTCGGCTTTGTTCGGGTATTTTCCCACGTCATTATAGTTGTGCTTTTAAAGTTGTAGCAACGTGTCGGCAGAATCTCATCTGCTTTCATCAGGCTTCTGTATTGTGTTTGTCTGTGAGTCAGACTTTCATAGCCGTTTCAGTTTTAAATTTGGGGCTAGCCTACTGCTGTGTTAGAATGGTTTTTTCTTCATCCTGATTGGTTGGGAGTCTTGGTCTGTGTTTATTGGTCTTGGAGTTTGCTGTGTTCTGCTTGATTGGTGTTTCTAATATCTTCTGTCTGTTTTGTGGCTTTTTTTGTCTTGATTGGCTGGCAACATTGTGTTCCTGTATTGGAGGCTTTTAGTGCAGCTTGGCTCCAAGTAAATGGACGGCTATCATTTATTAAGAAGCTAGGTTTCATCTGGGTGCCTGGTTGGGGTGTGTTTGAGCTGGAGGTATCAGGGGGGATCTGTTTGTGCCCAGGTGTTTGCCTGGCTTGTGGTGTGGAGAGTTTTTTGTTTGTGAGTGCAGGCTTCCAAATAATTGACAGTCTGGTGGAATCATCTCTTCTATTCATGCTATTTCAATCTCTATGGCTTCTCTGATAATTCTGTAGCTGGAGTTTTCTATAGTGGCTAGGGTTTTGGTGCCATTGAAGTCAATGCTATGACCTGTGGCTTTCATGTGTTGGACTAGTGAGGAAGTGTGTTCCAGCTTTTTTACTGCATCTTTGTGTTCCTCCAGGCGGGTACTTATTCTTCTATTGGTCTGTCCAATGTATGTGGCAGGGCATGATGCGCAGGGGACTTCATATATGCCTTGGTTTTCCAGGTCAATTTTATCTTTGGGGTTTCTTAGGATGGCTGCTATTTTTCTGTTTGTTTTGAAGGCAGTCTTGATGTGATGCCTGTGTAGTATCTTGCTGATTTTGTCTGTAGTACCTCTTATGTAGGGCAGGACAGCTGTTCCATAGGTCTGTTCATCTTCTAGGTCTCCATTATGTCTCAGTGTGTTTTTGTGGATCAAGCTGGTTATTTTGCTTTTGTGGAAGCCGTTAGCTGTCAGTACTTTAGTCAGGGTGCATAGTTCAGTCTTTATGTATGTCTTGTCTGCCAGGCGTTTGGTTCTGGCCACGGAGTTTATCTGTGCTGGGTGGTGGTGGGATTGGGCGTTGAGGTAGCGGTTGGTGTGTGTTTTCTTCTGGTATATGGTATGTCCTAGTGTGCCATCTGTTTTTTTTTTGTAGATTAGTACATCTAGGAATGGTAGTTGTTTGTTTGTTTCCATTTCCATGGTGAACTTGATTTTGGGGTGTGTGCTGTTTCGGTGTGTTAGGAAATTGTTTAGGTTTTCTTTTCCATGGGGCCAAATCACAAATGTGTCATCAATGTATCTTAACCATAGTTTGGGTTTGTGGGTGGCATTAGCTAGGGCTCTGGATTCAAATTCTTCCATGAACAGGTTTGCAATGATGGGTGACAGTGGTGATCCCATAGGGGCTCCTTCAATTTGCTGGTATCTTTGTCCTTGGTATATGAAATATACGTTGGTTAAGCAGTGTTCTGCTAGTTCCACGAGGTGTTTAGCTGGTTGGTGTTTATTTTTGATGATTTCAAGAATTTCTTTTATCTCAAAAAACACAAGTCATTCCCTCATGAAATGAGAGCAATGAACCCAACAAATCCAACATTATACACTCATCCTTGTTTTAATTTAATATCAGCAATACGGTTATCCCATCATTTCAGAAGTTCAATAAAATTATTGTTAATCATTCTTTCCTCACTTCCAAATTAGAAAAAATCTTTACGTCTGACAACCAGCATTCAGGGTTTTTTTGGGATAACAAACCACTCAACAGCAGGAAAATGATAAAAGGATAACTTGAAGCTGAAGAAGCAAGTTAAATCTCAACAACAGCTTCCTGGCAGTAAAATCTATGGGCTGTAAAAGCATCTGAAAAGGAAGTGGTGAAATCTTTTTCTCTTGGGACTCTTTAGATACACATTAGAAATCATGATAATGAGAGAATAACCTTGTACAGGCAGAAGAATAATAAACAAAAAGATTATTTCCATCTCTAGCCTTTACACCGAAGTCAGTTCATAAGAACAATGGGGAAATGCCGATAATCAGCGGATGGTGATTGTCCTCCTTTTTCTCCTTCTTGGAGAGATTAGTGGAAAGACCTTGCAGTCCTGCTCCAAATCAGCACATTGCATCTGGTTTCAAGGGATGGTCTAAGCTTGCATTGGTTTTTTAAGCATTTCACCCCAATTGGACTGGCAGCAAAGAATGCTGTCAAATAACAGCTTTAACACATATGCATTGTCAAGCGTAAAGATTAAAGTAGTTTTTGCCTCAGTGGGTTCTGTGTAATAAGAATATAACATTTGTATAGCCAGAAGGTCCATTTGCATCACACATACCAATTTATAATCATGCAACATATGTCAGGATATGAGTGTCTGGTGGAGGGAAAGCACTAGTGCCTGCTGGCCCTTGTCTCTTCACATCTGTGTGGGATTCTGGACCTGATATGTACAATATGTACTACAATTCCCCTGTATATACTCAATAGAGGATTCTTACAGGGGGAAAAAATTGTGATCTCTTGAAAGAATTTGCATGCACACAACTTATGCACGTTTAGTTCATATTCAGAATCAGCTAAGTCCTACATCTTCCTGCACCCTAATCCACACAATTGATTTGGATAAAGGGTGCCATTATTTGAATTAGAAGTGGTAAAGGAGAGGAGAGGATCTTTATTAATTTAGCCCTCTGATAATATGAAACAGTAATGAATATGAATAGTGCAGAAGGAGATGAAATATGAAGCAAATATAGTAAATGTGCAATGTAGTGATTTCTATATATGTTTTGATACTCATCATTGCACATCAGAAAGTATCTAGCACAATATAGAATTGCTCTTCAGTCTGGAATCCACACTGTATATCAGACATTAATACAATTGAGCGAGTCCAGAAGTATTTCACTAGAAGAGTACTACACCCCTCTGCTCGCAACAGAATACCCTATATCACCAGGCTTGAGATTTTGGGCTTGGACAACCTTGAACTATGCCGCCTAAGGTTAGACTTAAGCGTAGCACACAAAATTATCTGCTACAATGTCCCACCAGTCAATGAATACTTCAGCTTCAACCACAGCAATACAAGAGCACACAACAGATACAAACTCAATGTAAACCGCTTCAAACTTGATTCCAGAAAGTACGACTTCAGCAACAGAGTGGTCAATGGCTGGAATGCACCACCCGACTCTGTTGTTAAATCCTCTAACCCCACTCCTTTAACCTCAAACTATCCACTATTGACCTCACCCCATTCCTAAGAGTTCTGTAAGGGGCGTGCAGAAGTGCACCATCGTGCCTCCCATCCCTGTCCTATTGTCCCCATTTATTTGTACTATTTCCTGTATTCTTACTTATGTTTATACTTATACCTATTATCTTGTAAGCAATTGACAAATAAATAAATAAATAAAATTTCACTGCTATGCTTCATTTCTTTCAAGAAGTTGGTTTAAGTAGTTTTTCCTCTCTTCATTCCATTTAATTCAAACAAAATAGTGAAAGGTAGTTAGGTTATCCATGGTCCTTCTTATGAAACTTTTAGCCAAGAGAGGTATGGCTGTAATTTGTCTAATAGACTACACTGGTCCTTTGCTATATTACATAGCTCTCTTTTTAAGTTAAGACCACCCCCACCAATACTATCAGGGCAAGCCACTAGAATATAATCTAAGAGTAAACCCCACTCCTTACAACACTGATGATGTTTGGTAATGAAACATCTGCAAGAAACAGCTGAGCTCTGGGAGCACCATGGAACCCTCATTTCAACTGTGAGCTACAAATCATCTTCTTTATTGATACAATGGAGGGAAATAGGAGCGTTCCCAGGTGCCTAGTAACTGAAGTTGATATATTGCACTAGCCCAGTCATAGGCTTAGTGGGAAAGGGGTTAATAGATGTAGCTGTAAGATACAAGTCAAATAGTAGAGGAGGGTTTCCTGTGGAATCGGCCTTCTGCATTAAGACCTAGTGCCAATATCACCACATGTCAGCTGTACTTCCTGCACGGTTTTTCTAATATCAGAATACAAGATCTCACAAGAGTTTTGTGGTTTAGCTACTGAATGCATCTGATGGGATGACTAGGTTTTCCCACAAATGACTTACTTTTAATATGGGTTGCTCAACTTACATTTGCTTGAAATTCCTGTCCCCTCTGCATAGGGAAGAGCACTACCATGCCACATATACAAGGAGAACTGAGGAACTTGTATGTGTGCAGAAGTACAATGTAGTACTTTGGATCATGTCCATGGAATATTACATCGTGATGGGTGAAATCCAATGTCACAGTAGTTATTCCTTTGTTTGGCCATCAATTAGACTTTGATATTTACTGCTAATGCTCCTTAAAGCTGAGTAAGCTCTTCAGTCTGGAATCCACTGAGTAAGGGAATGAATGAGTAGTATCCCTGGATGCAAGTGAGGACTAAAACAGACTCTTTGGATATGAAGTATCTGACCTAAAAAAGTAAACAATAATTTTTGTTTTTCATACACTGGGAAAGCCATAGGATTTATTTGTTCATTTAAACTTTTAAAGCCGAGTTTGCTATAGTGAAAGCAGAAATATTGTTTTAGAGGTAAAAATAAATTGAAATGTGCAACAGGCACAGTAAATGGCTAAGGAACTACACCCCCTTTTTTCCTCCTGTGAGAAAGATTGTGGTAATCAATTATTAAGAGTATCTGAAATTTGACTGACTGCTTAATCATCCTAATTGTCAGGTGGTTACACAGTACACCTTTTCTTATGTAACAAAGTTCTGTCGTGCCTACACATTACATTTATTTCTTCATTTTGGGCCAAATGATATAATCACAGAAAAGAATAAAAGAACTTGAAACATTTTGAGATACCCCCAGTTTTAACTGGAAATCTGAGCTTTTATTTAAGCTTGAAGGATTTTTTTCCTCTCTTGATTTAAAAACAAACAAACAGGATAGTATACATCAAAACATCCAATGTTTAGCTGTAACAAGGAACATGTGAAATGGGTCAAGCAACTCTTACGTTGCCTCATTCTTCTTTGAGAAGCGAAATATATTGTATGTTCTGCCAGCCAGTTGTGAAGAGCAAGATGACAGAGCAGAATTGAAGCTTAAGACTAATAAAAACATGGTCAGGAAAACAGTTTTACTCTGAACTAATTTAAAGCTCCACGACCAAATGTACTGCATCCTGGGTATTGAAGAGCTTGCAGATGATCTGCCCAAAATTTATTATTTTTCAAAAGTACTGGAAAATGGAGAATTACCAGACAAATGGATAAAAAGAAAGAGACAAAGATAAGAGAAAAAGGTGAAAAACTTCAGGAAAAAGTTAGCAAAGTTGCTGGCTGGGTGTGGCCATGGTGGGCGTGGCCTATTTGACCTCCTGCACCATGGCAGGGAGGCCCATTTTTCACCCTTCCCCGAGCCTCCCCGCGCACTTTGTACTTACCTGCATCCAAAATGGACCGCATGGGGACTCCTGGGAGGGGTGGGGTGTGGTGGGTGGGGCCAGCCAGGAGTGGGGTTCTCCGAACTGCACAGAATCTAAGGGGCTCTCCCGAACCCCTGCGAACCCTCAGCAGCCCACCCCTGCTCACCCTGTATGGATGAACTTAGGGACCAAGGGGAAGAAATGATGCCTAGGAAGCAAGATAAGAGAGACAGGCGTTTCCAGTGCCTTAACAATCAAAGAAAGAAACTTAGGAAGGACCCACTCTAATTGTTAAAAGTGGTGGCTGGAAGTTTGTACTTTGTGAAGTCCAAGGAATCAAGAACAAGAGTTACTACAAAGTATTTTATTTATTTTGCTCACCTATCTTGCCAGACTAAAACACAAATCTGCATAACTACTACGTATGTCCTATGCACTGCTCTGTGTGTGCTTGTGTGTGTGTGTGTGTGTGTGTGTGTTGCCTTTGCCCTTTTTCTGCATACCAAAAATTCCAAAATACTTTGCCTCTTTCTCCCTGGAAAGAAGCCCCTCCCTCCTGCAACTCTGGCATAGCTGTATTCCACCACATTCCTTCAAACTTGCAAGTCTCTATTAAGGAACCTTTCAATAAAGTGGAATTAGGTCATCTAGTCAATTTACCTAAGTGGGCTGACATTGTACATGAATATCAGGTAAGATTCTAAAGCAGATTATTTTTCAGAGCAATTCGAAAGAGCAATTTAGGGATTACTAGAAAGCAATCACTGTTTGACACCACGTTTTGGTATATTCTTTAGAGACAGTGGTGTTGGTGAATATATGCCCTGATCTCAATAAAGCATTTGAAAAAAATAGTCCGTGATATTCTGGTTATGAGCTAATAACATGTTGGCTGCATAGCATTACAATTGGATAAGAGATGGGTAAAAAAAATACTGAAAAGTGTGCCCATTTCAGATTTTTCAGCTAAATGGAGGAACTTACTGAGGTTTGACAAGGTTCAATACTGAATCCTACTCTTGTCATTCAAGCCATTTTTATTAAAGACTTGGATGAAAAGATAACAGATAACAGATAATCAGAGTTGGAAGGGACCTTGTAGGTCATCTAGTCCAACCCCCCCCCCCGCCCACGCGGGAGACCCTACACCATTTCTGACAGATGGGAGTCCAATCTCTTCTTAAAAGTCTCAAGTGATGGCACTCCCACAACTTCCAAAGGCAAGCTGTTCCATTGGTTGATTGTTCTCACTGTCAGAAAGTTTCTCCTTATTTCCAGGTTAAATGTCTCCTTGTTCAGTTTCCATCCATTATTCCTTGCCTGGCCTTTGGGTGCTTTAGAAAATAGCTTGACCCTTGATCCTCTCTGTGGCAGCCCCTCAAATATTGGAAGACTGCTATCATGTCTCTCCTGGTCCTTCTCTTAATTAGACCAGCCATGCCCAGTTCCTGTAACCGATCTTCATATGTTTTAGTCTCCAGTCCCCTAATCATCCTGGTTGCTCTCTGTACTTTTTCTGGAGTCTCAACATCTTTTTTATAATGTGGTAAC
Source organism: Notechis scutatus (assembly GCF_049901735.1). Classification (NCBI taxonomy): domain Eukaryota; kingdom Metazoa; phylum Chordata; class Lepidosauria; order Squamata; family Elapidae; genus Notechis; species Notechis scutatus. The sequence goes on from NC_142009.1 coordinate 289,409,150, forward strand.
CAAAACTGAATGCAGTACTGTAGGTGTGGTCTTACTAAGGCTTTATAGAGTGGTATTATTGCCTCACTTGATCTCAGTTGTATCCCTGTGTTAATGCAATTTAGGATTGCATTAGCTTTTTTAGCTGCTGCTGCACACTGCTGGCTCATATTTAGCTGGTTGTCCACTAAAATTCCAAGATCCCTCTCACAGTTACTGCTATTGAGCCTAGTTTCACCCAGTCTATAAAAGGTGGGGAAAGGTGGGGGAAATCATTTAAATTTGCTGTATCCTATGGAGGACTGAGAATGTTTAATCTTCAGAAGATTTAGGTGTGCGGGGGGGGGGGTCGGCTTGATAACAATCCAAGTATTTTAAAGTATGTCACACCTAAGCAGGACCCTTTCCAACACAATGATTGGACATTTTATCCTCACAACAACTCTGTGAACAAGATTAAGCTCAGACTTAAGCTACTTCCTCAGTGTGATTCCTAGACTTTTCAACTCTGACACTATAGGGCAGGGGTGTTAAACTCATGTTGTCATGGCATCATCATGTGACATATCGGGACTTTTCCCCCCTTAGCTAAACCAGGCGGGGGCGGGGCCAGCACGTGATGCATCTGGCCCATAGGCCGCAAGTTTGACACCCCTGCTATAGGGCATTGAAGAGGCAGTAATGGGTCCAAGGTTACTTTATAACTAAGTGAATTTCAGCCTCAATCTCCTTCTATGTCCTTCAACATACAAACTATGAGTTGATGCTATGCATCTATACATAAGATGTGAACGTAGCTTTATGCAATGCAGGCAACAATGTGTTAAAGAAAAATCCGAATATTGTTGATATATGTAATGCAATAAGAATTTTATTCATGTCTTAACAGTACAGTTCTCATACCCTTGAAAAAAAAATCCCATTGTTTGCTTTTCTTGCTACACAATAATGAAATAAACTATAATAACACTGTGATGACAAATGTTCCCAGGGATTGTATGCTTCTGATTATATTGGTATTTATCATTTTCTTTTAAAAGACAAATGTAATCAAAAACCTTAATGCAAAAAGATCTTCAGGGATACGATGGGAAAACATGTTCAAACCACATTAAGCATTTTGAACCTAAGAGTGGAGGGAGTGCAACTAAATCAAACTTTCCATTTGAGAAATAAAAAGAAAAAAAGAAAAAAAGCAAAAACAAAAAACAAAAAACAATTTACTTTGGATAATCAGGTCCCAGAGATGTTAGCAGAGGCGGCAACTTCATTTCCATGAGAGGGCAAAAATTGAAACTAAATATTAGATCATGTTTAAGGATATTTATAGAAACATTTCCTGGTAGCTATGCATCTGAGGTCCAAATCTTGTGAAATTTGCTGGAGACAGTTGGACGTAGTTGTTCAAGCAGAACAATCAGCATTCTGAATAATGAGCTGCTGATCCAGACCTCCTCTAGAGAGACCAAGCTTGTAAAGGCTGAAGAAGGACTTGTAATTTGAGAGAAAAGTTGTGTGCTCTCCTAGATAGTATCTTCTCTCAAGAAATACCGACCTTAGAATTTCTTATTCACAGGAGAACAGAGGAAGAAAAACACAAATGCCCCAAATTAACATGGGTACTACTATCCCAAAGGCAATGAGAATTCCTGCTGATGAAAGAATTTACAGCCTGAAAATATGTGAATATACATGTTCTCACACACACACATCCTATATACAGCCATATATATGGGAATTGTAGAGGGTTAGTGGTGATTTTATCACTTTACTAGAATAGGTCAATTTTGAGTCTAGAGCTTTACATTCTAGGAGATTTGGAAGATTTTTAAAATTGTTAAAGTCCTTCCAATGGGAAAAAACAATCTACTTTTGAGATGTGTATGTAAGAGAATTTCTATGGAGTAAAGTTGGTACCTTCAAGGTTTAAAAAGCACACTGGACTCTCATAAATCATCCAACCCTCCTACATCCAACCACAAATATAAATATAAATATAAATATAAATATACCCATATGTGGATGGGAATGAACTAGAAGCTGTGTCTCTCCATTCCAATAGCTTACTATATCACCCTGGGTTTCTAATGTTATTTTACATTTTATATATTTTGATACTATTGCATTTTAATACAGGAGGTCTTCATTTAATGACCCCTCTTTCAAACTTACAATGAGTGGTATTTATAACTAGTCATTGAAGTTCCAGCTGTCACAGCCTTCTTTGTTGGTAAAGTCAATGCAGTGATTAGTAGAAAGTCACAAATGGCAACTACACAATATCATACTTAACAATGGCCTGGGATTCGCTTAGCAATGGTGACCGGAAGGGCCAAAACCAAGCACACTACTTCATGGTTTGGTTTAACATCTACTATTCTTTTCCCTCTTTCCATTTGACTGCATGGTTATTGTAAATCAATTCCTAAGACTGATAAATAGTTAAACTATGAGCTAAGAAATAGATACTTAATCCAGACAAGATGAAAAGCTGAGAAACAGATCTGAGAAAACGTGTTCAACCTGTTTTAGATGGGTATTCTGGTCTCAGAGCTTAGCAAAACTACAAATATTCTTTAGAGAGAATCAATAAAGGTTGGTCAGATTTGTGCTACAAGGATCTGGGTTGATGGTCACCAGATGCAGCCAACAGTTAAGTTTTCCATGCACTTTTATTTCATCTCATGTTTGTGAATGGATCAGAGAGCATTCCCAATTCATCTGTAGAATTTCTGTAAGGATTATGCAAATCAGATTTGATTCCAATCTGAATAATTGATTCAGATTGTCAAGCCAAATTGATGTGGAGTTGTCCAATTAAATGTTGTTTTGACTGGGAAACCTGATTCAGTGCTTTCAAGCTGAATCAAATATTTGCACTTACCTAGTTCTATGCAATGATTCTGACAGACCGTGTCATTGCCAAGGTTCATTCCAAGGCGAACTATAATGTAACAATAAGACCCTTGTTTTCAGGACTTCAAGCACAGACACACAATCATAGTCGCTGCTGTTTTCTTATCACAGTCAACATTCAGTGCTAAGAAATATTGGTTAAACATAAAGACATGAATCTGAATAAATGGAATCTCCTACAGTTAATAGAATATTCTACAATAATCAGTTAGAATTGACAATGATGGCTATTTTTAGTAACATTTAACTGTTTCCTTTTCTTTTTAAATGAGATTGGACTTCGATTAGCAGAAGAGAGGGTTTAGGGGGAATTTATTTGGAGATATAAATACAGGTAGTCCTCGACTTACTCCAAAATTATGTTGTTAAGTGAGACATTTGTTCAGTGAGTTTTGCCCCATTTTACAACCTTTCTGGCCCCAGTTGTTAAGTGAATCATTGCAATTGTTAAGTTAGCAACATGGTTGTTAAGTGAATCTGGCTTCCCCATTGACTTTGCTTTCAAGAAGGTGGCAAAAGCTGATCATGTGACCCCTGGGACACTGCAACCATCATAAATATGAACTGGTTGCCAAGCATCTGAATTTTGATTACGTTACTGGGGATGCTGCAGCAGCCGTAAGTGTGGAAAATGGTCATAAGTCACTTTTTTCAGTGATGTAACTTTGAACGGTCACTCGAACTATTGTAAGTTGAGAACCATCTGTATTTATTTCTAACAATCCTTATTGTACTTTTGCTAATTAATATGGAAAGTTGAAGATTTATACACATACATATGCACAGAGACACATAAGACATATATTAATTTGTTATATTATCAGTTGTTCAATAAAATAATTGAAAAAAGGTAATCAATTAGAAAGTGTCCTTATAAAGTATCCATTCAGTTGAGGCCTAATTTACATACTATATCAAGATAATCCACAAAGAAATCAAGCTTAGTTCAACAGAAATGGGACTACCCTTCCCTGAGGCCTAATGTAAGTTTAATTGAACCATCATTCCTAATCTACATTGCCCCTAGATCCAATTCAAAATGTCCTTTTGTGTTTTTTGTTCTGTTTTTTTTTTTTTATTTCAGTGTCATAGATTCATATATGTTTAAAATACCTTTAAAACTGTATCTTCCTGCCCTGCAACTTTCCACATGTTGAAATCATTGATAAGAATGTATTTCCTACTCTGTATGACACAGATGACATGGGATGTAAAACTACGCCCTTGCAGTACTTAAATGGGTGTTACTTCTTGTGGAAGTTTGGTTCTTGGCATGTTTAGTTGCAAATTCCCAGACAGATGCCAAATGACAGCTGCCATCTAGTGTATCATTGTTTCCATCTAGTGGTTGGGTGGACTTTTACAACCAGACTTTGTAGCTCCAATTCATTAGGAAGTTAGTCATTCAGTATAAAAGTATGTCTTTCATGTAGCTTTTCTTGTTGACCTGATCCTGCTTTTGGTGGTTTTTGTCACTTGTTTATATTATCATTTTTTAAAAAGATGTTAATGTTTAGTAATGTTTGTTAATTAGTCTGGAAGAATTTTTCAGAGGAGAAATTATTTTATAAGGAAAATATTCAAGAAAAGTTATATCATAATCAAGACATCATAAATTGAGATCAAAATAAACATTCTTATGACACAATCTTTAAACTTAATGATTCAGAAACCGTACTTGATATATCAATTGAACATGTGTGTATGTGTGAGAGAGAGTGTGTGTGAGAATGTGTGAGAGAGAGAGAGAGAGGAGGGGAGGGGGAGGGAGGGAGAGAGAGAGAAAATGAATGAATGAATAAATGAATGAATGATAATATATGTAGCTCAGGAACTCTTTCATAGGAAAAACCAGAAACAAAGTATGCAGGAGGTTGTTTTCAAGATAAGGACACAAGTTGGAAAATTTCCATAAACATATGAGTGCTGACAATTGAAGGTGTTCATTTGGTAGATTAACTTTTCAAATACTTGAAAGACATCTGCCTCACACGTGTGGCCAACTATACATAAGTTACAAAAATATACATGCAGTACCTGGCATATTTCAGAACTTCTCTATGTGCACAAGGTTAAAAAAGTGAAAAAGAAATCCAAAAGCAGCTTCACCTGTCTTATTAACGCAAGGTAAAACTAAACTCAATCAAAAATTATGAAAACATTGTTTCAGATTGATTATTGTGGTCAGTTTTTCCTTGCATATTAACACGATAGGTCAGGCCATGGCAGCTTCAAAGAAAAAGAACTATGAGATGAAGGAAACAGCAGAAGAGAAAGAATCACCTGTTAAGTTGCAATTTAATGTTATTCAACGAAGCACCTGAAGTCATAAATACAGGCTTGGCTGCCAAAGAAACAAATAGATAGTATAAAATGTGCAAAAACATATCCTAGCATGTTATTTTATGATCCTATATATTTCAAAATGCTGAAAGTGTCAAAGATATCATTTCAAGAAAAAATAAGCAAAATGGTGCAGTAACATAAACTCCTCACATAATAGTTGTCTGATCTCATAACTCCTTTGGACACCACTGGAAGATTCCAAAAACTGCCTTACTCTAAAATGTATGTCATGCAGTGCATTAATAATACAAACTGCTGGCATCATAGGATGTTTCTAAAATAGTCAGCCTATAATCTTATTCATGATCTGACATGGCTTTCAGTCATGCTCTCATTACTGCAAACTTTCAATTTATATATTTCAAAGCTGTAAGAACATATCCTTCCAGTTTTAAAAAAAAGCCATGTTCCCATTTTCAGAGTTAAGAATTAATATGTCCAGCTAGAAGTTATAGCTATGAAGAATTTTCTTTAAAAAAACACATTAAATTTATTCCAGAACAATGCAAAATCAAAGTTGGTCAGACATGATTCACCAAAAGATCAACCACACTAGATGTAACCATCCTTGGCTAGACTTGAATGAAAAGATACAAAATATACATAACTTTTAGTTGAATCAACACTTGAATATGTTTGCATTTCTAAATGGAAATAGCACCAGCTCAGCAGTAGTCAAAAAGCAACTCCTGTAATAAGTATAAACTGAGAAATTCTAAATAAGCCAACAGCTTTCCAGTGTGTGAATGTACTGTTTCAATGCAAAACTTGGCAAAGGAAATGAAAGAAGTAACAGGAAAATCCAATGTTCTGTGCAAATGGACATCTGCTCTCACTGTGGGCAGTCAGTGGGAAGAGGCAGGCAGAAGTCTATCTCAGCCATGGAGGTTCACTAGGTGATTCAGAGCTACTCTTTCTCAGCCCAATCTATCACACAGGGTTGTCATTGTGGGGATTAGTATTTATTTATTTGGCATACAGCATTGGTACACGAAAGCCAGGAGTCTACAATGTTATTACAGAGTAGTAGTATGGCTGCCTAAGATTGCTAGTTCATTCAATTCACACTCGCACGCTATCCAGGGGTGCACCCCAGGAGGTGAAATAACTCTGCACGCAGAGCAGCTAATGGTATTCTGCGAGAGTGTGAGTGTGATCCAGGGCTTTTTCTCCATTGGTTTTCATCATGCATTTGGGCCAATTTGGCACTGGTAGGTTTTTTTATTTCCATCATTAGTCCCACCAGAGTGGTGCCTATTTATCTACTTGCATTTGCATGCTTTTGAACTGGTAGATTGGCAGGTGGTGGGAACTTAGTCCATCATGCGATGCTAGAGCTTGAACTGTTAGAGTGCAAAGAGTCGACTTTCTCTGGCCGACAAATCCAGCATCTTCAAGTCACTGATCCACCATACCTTATAATACAAAAGCACGCTGCTGCGAGCTCTTGAAGGAAAGGTGGGCCCTTCTTTGCCACAGCTTCAGTGACAGGTACCACCAACCTGTACCATTCAAGGTGAGAATCTCCTTTCTCAGTTGTGCCAATCTATGTCCTTTATATGGCTGAAGAGAAAATAATGATATTCAATTATATTGTTCTCCATTCCTTCACTTAATGTGGCAACTCATTATGTTTCAGAGTGTTAGAAGAACTGATTATTATTTTAAATCATGTTGCAAAATGATACCAAATTTCTCTGGTACTAAATTACCAAAACCACACCTTTACTGACAAAAAACTAATTCAGATTGAATTATGGTTCAGAATTACAAAGCCTACATTTAAACTAGATATGAATCATCTTCCAGTTTAAGTAGTCATATTACGTATTACTCAGCTTCAACAAAATTCAGTGCATCTTTTTCTTCTTTTCTTTTCCTAGCAAATTTTGATAAAGTATATAATCAATCTGCAGTCTGAAATACACATATTATTTCTGCTTATTCTACTAAAACCGGTGTATAGTAAACAGAACTGAAGGGAAGTACCTGCAGACACTAGGCAAATATGTAGCTATTTTTATGAGATGCCACTCTTTTATTTTGCTCCATTTGCTTAGGGAGGCAGAGAGTTCAGCCAGCAGAAGATGGAACAAAACCAATTTCAATGTGGAATATATATATTTTTCTATGAGGGTTATGTATTTATAAAACATGTATTCATCACTTCCAAACCTGGCTGGGTTTTAGCATGCAAAATATTCACATGATTTTTTTCAGCAATGAATTTATTTAATAGGTATTCAAAACGATGAGGCATTACTTTTAGTGGCAGTACAGACCTAGCTTTAAATTTTAAAAAAAGTATCACGTCTTTAAAAGCCAAATTTCTTCTTTTAAAAGCATATTTTTATTTTATTTATTTATTTGTATCCACCCTATAATGGATAGTACTGGTAGCTATTTTGAATACATCGTCTCCTTGATTTTTATGTTTAGACTTTTGTAGCCAAAATGGCACCACCCAAGAACAAAAGAGAACATTTCCAAAGCCTTGGGAAAATCCTAAGATTTTCATAAATGATTAAAGGGGTGGGGAGATTAAGTGTGGAGGAAGGTATTCCAAAAAGTACCATAATGAGGACTGAACATGCTCGATGTTTAATCAATAAGTGTTTTCAGAATGAAGAAGGGGAGGGGGTGAAGAATGCAAAACCAAGAGGAGGTTGCTGGATATGCAAATCCCATTTAAGATGATCATCAATGTGATTATGGGGAAATAAAGCACATTTCAGCAAAATATACTTCCTTTGTAAACATATCTTTAGCACTGTACAAACCAACAATGCTTACATTTGCAACTATTTAGAATAGACAAATTTGATTATAGTTCGGTTAGGAAGTAACTTTTACAATGCAGACTAACCAAATCAAAGCACCAACTTTTAATCTGAAATAAAATAATGAACTGAACGGCATTGACAACAGCCAGAAAGAATATCTGGAGATCATCTTGAATTTCAGCTAGATTGAAATTCATTACTATTTACCAAGGAAGCAAACAAACAAACAGAAAATTGTAAAAAGGCACATTCCCAAATCTCCATCAAAATCTATATTTTGAAAATGTACTATATGTTTGGTTTGCAGCCTTTCGATCACTTATAACTCTAAACATAAAAGTTAAGACTTGCATGAAAGTTGTTACCATAATCCTTGGGCTTTTCCGTACTAAATAACTCAATGTGGTTCTCAAATGCTTGAATCGCTTGCAAACTGTTAGCAGAATGTTGCTATAGGGCAATCTCTCTCACTGCCATTCTGGCGGGGACAGCTCAGTATATTTTACTCAAAATGTATGTATAAAAACCAGCATTTATTTTAATAATGCTCTACCACACCATGAAATGTGCAAATGTATGTATTGTGTGTAGGAACTAGGAAGTTGCATTATATTAAGCAAGATTATATTCTTATGTACACCATGACTGGGAGCACACTCAGAATGCTGAGCAGTTTTCTCCTATTATCTGCTGTTTAGTTCTGATTTATTTGATTCATCTACTTCACTTTTATCCTGTCTTTCCTCCAAAAATTCAAGAAAGCTTACATGAAAATCACTTTTCATTTTATCCCACCAGACCTCTGGGATAGGTAAGTTGGGCTAAGAATTATTGGGTCAAAGTCACCAGTGATCTTCTGTGGTAGACTTAACCATGGCTTCCACAGTCCTAGTTATTCTTCAGCCACGAAAATCACCCTGACTCTTTTAGCCAGAAAGGCCAATAGCTGAACCAAAGCACCTTCTGCATAAAAAACATGTGTCTTATCTAGTGCCAATTTAAGGGTATATGGCACACTTAAGCCATGCTGCCTGATGGTGTCACCTCCCTTTGAAGTTTTGCATTTTTAGAATGTCAGAAGGAAGGGCAGCCCTGGCATGCCCTAAACTTTGATAACCCTAGGCTAGTGTCTACTCATCCTTAGCCTAGAGCTGGCCCTGAGCAATAATTCTGTACACTTGAGAGCAAAATCTTAGGCACTCGTTATCGGAATAATAATATTGGATAATAAAATAGTGAATTATCCAAATGGGTCCAATTCTTCCTCACCCTTGGAAATTAGAATTAACGCAGTATTTTTTTGTTTTTAATAAAATATAATGCAACATTTTATTTGAATCCAAACATTACAGTTTGATCAAATCCCTATAATCAGAATTGTTCCTGCAAACTGACATCATAATATTATGTAAAGTATGAGAAAGAAAAGGACAGGACAGTAGGATTTGGATTAAGGGAAACCAAGTATTTGAATCACCTCACAGGATTGTTATTATGGGGGGAAATTGTAGGAGGAAGGAGAATTAGTTTTGTTCGCCAGTTTGAGTTATTTATAAAAATAATAAAGGCAGGGATAAAATGATGTAAAATAAAATAAAAATAAAAATGGATGATAAATACCAATCACTGAAGGTGTCCGTGCTGCCATCCCCCTTTGCCCCATCACTGCTTTGCTGATGTCAGACTGCCATGAATCCTTGGTGGGGAGGGAGTTAGCAAGTAGGGAGGGAAGTCAAGGAAACCAAAACCACTTTGAATGCCTGCCAGAAATATCAGCCAACCAACCCCAAGGTCACAACCATGGGAGTGGAAGGGACCATGACCGAGCCCCCCAAACCTCAGAACTGTTACCAAAACATTTTTTTTAGAATTCAATTGGACACAAGGGAGATAGTTGGAGGGAGGACCTTAGTAAGGGGGAAATAAGTAGGCAGCTTTTGCACTCAAAACTTAGATCTGGCTTTTTCTACCATGAAACCATCTGGCTTTAGTAAAACTATTCCTTTCACTACAAATGAAGCTGAAGGCTCTTTCTATCTAAATGATGAAGTTGGGACAAGCCCAACAGGAGGTTTTAGAAGTGTCAGCTTCAGACAGCTGAAATGCCAACGGAAGAGAGAAAAAGGCACATGCAATTCAGTTCACCTAAATAACAATTGCATAATAACATATTTAAAATGCTACAAAACATTTTCCTTTAGAATGGCTTAGAAATGTTTTGCTTGTTAAAAAATTAAGTAATAGTCCCATGCCACATGGTCTGTATTAACCCTCACCTCACATTCAGCAAATTCAACGCACAAAAGAAATTAAGTGGTGGAAACCAATAAATAAAAGTGCCTTTGATGCAAAAAGGAAATACTTGGTACAATTAGAGCGGCAACAAAAGGAAGAAAAACAGAAGAATGTATTACTTCCTGGCTTCTCTAATAGTTTCAGGGACTTCGTCTCAGGAAGAAAGATACGAGAAACTTCAGATTTATTTTTTCAACTGGGAATGCCAGAAAGAAGTTGTGTGTAAGGAAGGGAGGTGGTTAGTGTATTAGGAAAATACCATCGCCACAATATTGTATTCTGGTTTTTAACTTATTAAATATTAAAATCCACAAAGATTAAGTGGTTCAATGATTTCAAGTCTGCTTTTAGACGTTGCAAACCACCCAGATTCTGTTGAAAGTGAGATGAGTGGCATACAAATTTAACAAATGAATAAAGTTCCACAATTCTATGCTTGAAAGGATATCTGTTCTAAAAGTGCCAATTTCTTCTCATTCCAATGCAGTATAAGCAAACTGATTCCCCCGCCCCCCAACACAATAAACCATATGAACTACCATTTTCACCTTGCAGAAAAAGGAGCCTATCAAGACATGAACTGATCTCCTTCCACTTACGTCTGATGATACAGCCTTACCTATTTGAATTTGTACTGCCTGATACACTACTTCAGGCATATCTCTACAGTGACTCTTTGGAGAAGAGTTACCAGTGTATGCTCACTTTATTTGATCTGCCTCAACTCAAACTGAGGAACAGGAAGAAGTGGGACAAGAAGGGAAGCATTAGATACTAGCTACCGTAGCAATTTGAATTCTTTCTTATGCGATTGCTGCCACATCTAGCAGAAAAAGAATAGAAAGTAATCTCTTCTAGCTGCAAAACATTATTCTCTCTGACTTTGTATCTCATCACACTTTCCAGGCAGTTGAGCAGAAAATCTGCTTTATTTCTCAGGCAACTGGCTACAAAGCAAATATAAATGCTGGAAGATAGTCAGGGAGGCAGATTCCCTAGCCAGTTTCACAATACAGTAACGATACATATGATATAAGACACCAGCTCAATAGAAATGCAAACACTTTGATTAAAATGTGATCTGCTTTAATTTTCAGACAACAGGCTAATACCTGGCACTATTTAAAATGAAGTCTCCTTTTCCCTTTCACCCACCATTAGTGTTAAAATCTCACATCTAAAAAGTTTTGCCCATCGTGGACATAATCACCTGTACCATATCCTCCTTGTGATTATGGAGTGGGAACATAAATTTGCAGTGGTTCTGTAACCGTCAACCATCAACCTATATAACTTTAATCCATTATTTTGGCTAGGGAAAAGAAGACAAGACAGATGAAATTAGTGAATGTAATCAATTGATGCATGGAAATAAATGGAGGGCAAAAAAAAGAGAATGAAATGAAGTTGAATCAAGTAGGACTAATATTGGCGGAAAGATTAAAGAGAGTATTAAGTAGAATTATCCACACTGATCAGAATGGCTTCCTCCCCCATAGGCAAATAAAAACAAATACAAGAACCATTATGGATATATTAGAATATTATGAAGTATACTCAACCAAGACAATGGCATTGATATTTTAGACACCCAGAAGGCTTTTGACAACCTGAATTGGAACTTCCTTATTAAACAACTGATAGGCATGAAATTTGGTGAAAATTTTATAGGATTTATTAAGACAATTTATTACATGCAAACCGCAAAAATATTAATCAATGGGGAAAATACAGATACCATAAGGATAAATAAGGGAGTAAGACAAGGCTGCCCCCTAGCTCCTCTACTGTATATATTGGCAGAAGAGACTCTCTTAGTACAAATTAGGCAAAATCAAGAGATGAGAGGACTAAAAATTAAAAAAGAGGAATATAAACTCCAGGCATTCGCCGATGATATGGCATTTATATTAGAAGAACCCTTAGAAACGAGCTCTATACTACTAAGAGAAATAGAAGAATATGGAAAGGTGGCAGGGTTAAAAATTAACAAAGAAAAAACAAAAGTGTTAACAAAAAACTGTACAAAGGAGCAGAAGGAAGAACTAGCAAATAAATTAGGTATGCAGGTGGTAAATAAAGTAAAATACTTAGGGATCTGGTTGACTGCTAGATGTTCGTTGATTAAAAAAGATAACTATGATAAGTTAATAACTCAATAGTTAAAGATTTAGATAATTGGGCCAAATTGCAGTTATCGCTATTGGGACGTATTTCGATAGTAAAAATGAATATTTTGCCAAAACTGTTGTTCCTGTTTCAGACAGTGCCAGTCAAGTCGGAAAAGAATTTTTTTGTAGAATTAAACAAATGTATATCTAAATTTATATGGCAGAGGGAAAAACCCAGAGTGAAATATAAATTATTACAGGATGCCAAGAAAAAAGGAGGATTTGGCCTTCCAGATTTTGAATTATATTATGATGCTGCTATAGTAAACTGGCTTAAGGATTGGGTTAAATTAGAAAATAGAAGGTTATTAGTATTAGAAGGTTTTGATCTCCAACTTGGCTGGCACGCCTTCATGTGGGATGGAAAATCTAAACAACATTCATATTTCCAAAGGTACCATGTAAGAAATGTGTTGTTCAATATCTGGGGAAAGATTAAAAAAAAAAAAAACACACTACCCAAAGGTTCCACTGTAGCTATCTACATTGGAAGCAGTCACATATCCAAATCTATTGGATTATGAAAATATTGTCAGTTATAAAGATTTACTATATGATACTGGAGAGCTTAAAAATAGGAACCAAATACAAATTCAAGGAAAGGAGATAGCATGGTGGCACTTTGCACAAATACAAACCCATTATAAAAAAGATAGAGAACAATTTGGCTTTAATATGACCCCACAAGAATTAGATAAAATATGGCTAGGAGAGGAAAAGAAAACAATTAGTAAAACATATAAATATCTTTTGGATTACAAATTAAAAGAAGAACTAGTCACAGAATCTATGATAATTTGGGCTAAAAACGTGGGTCATAGTATTGAATTAGATCATAGTATTGAATTAGATAAGTGGGAACACATCTGGCAAACAAATTACAAATTAACCATGTCAGTCTCATATAAAGAAAACTTATACAAAATGGTTCATCGCTGGCACCTACCTCCTGCGAGACTGGCTAAGATGTTCCCCAACCTACCACCCAACTGTTGGAAATGTAACTACACACAAGGAACATATTTTCACATGTGGTGGACTTGCCCATGTGCTCTGAAGTTTTGGAGAAATATTAGAAATTGGATTTTAAATATAACAAAACAAAATTTAAAACTTGAACCCGAAAACTTTCCGCTAAGTATGATAGATTTAAACATGGAGAAAAAATATCAATATTTAATTTTGCACATCATAACTGCGGCCAGAATAACCTACGCACAAAACTGGAAACTGTCTTTCATTCCTTCAGAGGATATGGTAATTAAAAAAATACATGAATGTGCTGAGATGGATAGCCTAACCAAATTGTTAAAAAATAAACAAGATAGTAACTATTATGAAATATGGAACATTTGGTATGATTGGTTAAAGAAAAGGTAATATTTGATATTTGGATAAGTTATGGAAATGACAGAAGACATGCATTTAATTATAAACTATATAGATAAATTAAAAGATTAAAAGAACGAAGGAGTTATTGTAACAAGGCAGATCACGTCAATGATAAAGGGGAAAAAAAATTAACCATTGCTCAATATATTCTGTAAAATGTGTGTGTGTGTGTGTGTATGTGTGTGTGTGTGTGTATGTATGTATATATATATATATATATATATATATATATATATATATATATATAATTTGTCTGTTTTAAATGTATGTCAAATAAATGTTTTCTTCTAGAATAATAAATAAATAAAGTAGGTCTAATGAATGCTAGTAATTTAATGATAAATATAAATACTTATCTAGAAATAAATTAACCATTGTTTATTGTTGTGTTTTATTTTTTAAAGGTCAAATATTATATATGTGTCTGGCAGCAGTTTCAGCTCTTAAAGACAATATAATTGACCAACTATATTATAAACTACCACACTCAAGATTGTGATTATGATGTTCTGTGCCTGCTTGTTTCTGGCTTAGCATGATGTGCAAATCAGCCGTTATCACTTCAATAAACCATGATTAAACAAAACATGGCAAGCTTATAGTTTTTATATTTTATTTTGCTCATTTACTGTTTTTTTCTAAATCCTTATGTACCCCCATAGCAGAAAGTGTCTCTGTGTATTTAAATGGACTGTATGCACAAAAACATTTGACATACTGAATTTATTAATTTTTCCTCCAAAAAGACTGCTGTATTTATGAAAATAAGACATTTCAATCTTGCACACTTCTGAAAGTTTCAAATTAAAAGATATATTTCATGGGATAATTATTGCAATTGTTCTATATTTAAATTTTTTAAAATCCAACATACAGTACGTATCTGCTACTTTTTGACTTTAAACAGTAAATTACAGAAATTCTAAACACTTTGTTTAAAAGTTTTATTAAAATCAGTTGGACCTGCTTCTATGTAAACATAGTTAGAAATCTTCTGTTTATTCATGGAATTAAATTATAAAATATTTAACATTCAGATTAGAGGGCCTTCTACTGTCAGTATTATAAAATGCTCACTGCAAACTTATACCATTTTGGGAAGGGAAGAAATATATATGACATGGCAAACTTGCATTCAAATTCAAGTGACTTCAAAAATCTGTTTCTCATTTAAATTTTCCAGTCAGAAACTTTATTTTCATATGTAAACAACTGTTGCATAATCAGAACTTTTCTAAAATACAGACTGATGGAAAAAAAATCAAAATGTTAAAAATACTATTTAATAAAGTGGTGTGCTTTGAAGATAAAACATTGATTAGTTTCTGCATTCAAACAGTCTCACTTATAAGGAAAGATTTTAAGGAAAATTTAATCTGGTGTCCAAATATAACATTACTTTAAACATGAGGTCATCTAAACATCTGTCTCCAATATATCCATAGGGATTTAAATCAAAAGTCTGCTAAACATGTACAATCATTTAGAAAATAAATAACAGAACAAATTTTCTCTTGATTATGATTATCATGCATTTTAAGAGGAAACATTTATTCTAATAAGAAAAGTCTGAATTTAAAGTTTATTGACATTAAAGTAAAATAGTTTCTTTCCAAGAATATGACATTGATTTATATTTACTCTAATCCTGAATAATATCCACGATTCAATACTTGAGAAACAGGCCTGTGCTTTGACAATTTTAGTACCTTAGGACTCTGCTAATATTATAATAGAAGAACTGGGTGATCACCAAAATATTTATCTTTGCAAAGCAAATGTAAGAATAGCTTTAAATTTCAGATTTTTTTTTCTATGTGTGCAATTTGGATTGCAATTTTTGCAATTCCCAGGCAGAAAGGGTGGTCTTATACAGGGGATGTCCAACTGTGGCAACATTGATACTTGTGGACTTCAATTCCTAGAATTCCACATGACTGGGAATTCTGGGGGCTGAAGTCCACAAGTCTTAAAGTTACAACGTTGGACACCTCTGCTCTGGTTATCCAAAGGGCACCTAATTTGGAAAGATGGTCATCCCTCTGGCAAAGAGACAAGATCAGGCAGAAATGCCTTTTGACCCATGCAGACCAAAGGTAGAATAGCACCTCCACTTCCAACACCACAATTTGATCTATTGCAAAACCCCTGGATTCAATGCTCCTATGATCTTCATAATGTCACGAACAAGCCAGCAATTAAGGTTAGTGCCTTAATATTTTATTTTTCACTCATTTCAATGTAAGTTAAAAGTTTAAGAAAAAAATAGAAATACTGATTCAGAAATAAAAAAAACAGCTTCAAAATGGCTTTTTCTTATCCCTTGCTGTGGCCACCTGTAAGCTAGAAGTTCACTATAGCTCTGAATGGATCTCTCGTATCTCTTTTATGACTTGTCTCTCATCCTCACTTTAGTATAACATGCAGCATTATCTCTATGCACTTCCTAATTCCACAATGAACTGCAATTTTATTTAACTCTCCTACCAAATTAGTGGCATGTACAATAAAAGAAAAAAGAGTGATATTTGAGTGGCAGTGAAGTTCCATGTCAAATTATTGATCCCATATAGAATTTAGTCAGACCTTTTCTGTTCTATTTATAGGAATTCATTACTAATCTAATGTAAAAGATGGGAAAAGACAGAATGTTAAGAAGCCACAGTCCTTACATAACTAAAATAGTGCAGACCATCAGGGAGTGAGGAGGCACCTTCATCTTTGCTAAAGTATGTGGCCTTAGAGACATATACTTATTAAATTTTAGTTCACTAATAACTTCAGTTCTCTTGGTGGACCACAAAGCTATTTAACATACTTGACATAAAAAACATTCTTTTGGTGGTAGGTCCAGAGTTGTGAAACACTCTTCACAAAGATTTCCACACAACTTAACATTATGATCTTTTTTAGTACTTAGGAAAATCTTAGGCTCTCGGGATTTTAAGCAACATTTTGCATTTTAGTACTTCAGAATTTTATTCTTATTTCATCATTATGAATTATGCCTGCTTATTGCCATGATTATTGCTGCTCCTGAGTTATACTGCCTCCTGTTTCAAAATCTGTTTCTTTTACGCTGGTTTATATTATCGTTATATTGTTTCTTTTTTACTCGTTTCTTTGTTGAAAAAAGAAAACAATAAAAAGGATAAAAGAGGATAAAAGCATACTCTCACATGTGCTAAAAAGACTAACTATGTCTTCTATTATTCATTTAAATCAATTTACTAACAATAAGAAACAAATGGGAAATTAAATATATAAATTAATATACACAATCCAATTTTTAAAAAAAGTCCTGACAGGAAAACTGTACTGGAATATAGAAATAGAGGTGAATTCTTCTGACTGTAGTGTAACTGATGGGGAGTGGGTATCCTTCCTATTTTGCACTGAGATCTTATTGCAAATGGAGAATATCTATAATCATTGTCTTCAAAATAATATAGGCATCTAATAAATTCACTAATAAATTTCCAAATTGAATTTAATATATTAAATAACTTCTGTCCAAAAACCGACAACTACAACACAAGACTCTGTTGCATGAAATGCTGTGTATTTTAAGCCCCACTCTCCAATGTCTCAGTGGTGACTCCTGCCCTTTGGAATAATCTTTCCACCAGCTTACAATTAGCCCCAACTCTGCAGGCCCTTGGAAAGGCAGTGATGAACTGAGTCTTATTTGACTAATCAGTTAAAGATTTCAATTCTGATCACTATTTCATCCTATTGTTGGAGTAACTTTAAATGAGACATGCTCTTTTGTATTAATTGATTAAGGTTTCTCTCTTTTTTTGTAAGCTATGCTGAATCACCTTATCTGAACTGGGAAGCCACAGAAATGGTATATTAAATAAAATATATTGAACACATCCACCTTCTTCTGAATAGATTTGAACATAGTACATTCTGCATATTCTTGTACATCTACAAGATTCTATTCTACAATGTATAAATTATTTTATGGGCTTGTTATCTCTATAACATGTAAAGAATTATAAAGAGATGTAAAGAATTATAAAGAGATGTTAAAAGGTCCTGTATTACACAGTTTTGAAGCACTTAAGGCTGCAGGCTCATATCAAGATATTAACGTTTTAATTGAAGACACCTTTATTTTACACTTCTCAAACTGGAGTTGGCAAGTGATGTTTGACCATTTGCTGCTAGAAGAAAATGAAGCTAACCTCTGTAATCCTATTAATCCGATCAAATAAGGAATAAATGTTCTACTGCTGGTGTCTCACTCTTCTAATTGAATGTGTTGGAGGAAGGAACGGAGAGAGATAAATTTATTCTGTAGCTTTAAAAGGGGCCATTTATCCTTATTCCTCTTTAAATCTCAGTCTATTCTCTTCATGGTATAATCTGTTAGTCTAATGTCTGCAGTTCTTCAGCTAATTCATTCTTCAGAGCAAGTCCAGCATAACTGTCCCAAATATAACTTTTTAGGTAACTAAATAAGCTCTCCTCTTTTATCCATAAAATCTCTAATAATTTTACTCAAAATTTATTGCTAATGGCTTTTTAATGTTTCCATTAATACCCAGTTCTCATAAAAATGCAATTTTAATATCTAATTTTTCCAGTAGTCTACATTTACATCAAATTAAATAAAAATGATATTTCCTATTCACCTGCCATCACAGAAGAAAATGAATATTATTTTCAATTTCTGAGTTTACTAAAAGTATTAAAATAGCATTATACTGCCATCTAGTGGCCAGTTTAGTGGATGTGTACAAAACCATTTTAATGAGTAGATCTCTGCTGGAATACATAGCAACTAACAATTATATGCAAGTCTATTCAGAAGCAAGTGAATATGACTCATTCTCAGGTAAGCACTAAGTATTGGGTGTTCAGTTGTGGCTTATGAATATAACTGTAATAAACAAAATTCTCTACTTGGAGTGAAACAACAGCAAAATACAGTTTCATATAATGAAAAGAACATTTAAAGCCAAAGAAATGCCTCAGATACATGTGATTCAAGCTAATTAAATATATATTGAGGAAGTCTTTCCCTAGCATATTATTTTAGATAAGCAAACAAAATCCAGTGTCGCTGTTGATAACATTATCCATTTGCACAAATGTTACACAGTAATGTTGTTAGAATGAAAAGGTACAATGCTGTTCATAACAAATGATTATTTACTCAAACCACAAGTTGTGTTTACAATATCAATATTACAATATTACAATATTACAATATTGATTGATGTACTGCCGGTACTCTTTAGGAACCATGGTGGCACAGTGGTTAGAATGCAGTATTGCATGCCACCCACTGCCAGGAATTTGATCCTGACCTGTTCAAGATGCTTCCACTGTCAGTAAAATGAGGACCCGCATTGTTAGTAGCAATATGCTGACATTGTAACCTACTCACGGAGTGCTGTAAAGCACTGTGTAGTGGTATATAAGCCTAAGTGCTTTTGCTATCTAGTTTAAAGTGGCCCAAGGGCAGCGATACCATATAGAGGTTGAGAACTTCAGCCCTTCTATCCTCCATCACTACTCCTTCTATGCTTCAGCTGGGCCTGTTAAAAACACAACAACAAACCAAGTCTCCAACAGTTCTAAAAGTAGCGTTGTCCTGATTGCTCTCTGTTCTGTTCCTAAACTAATGTGAGAACATGACTTTTGAGGAGGAAGATCTATCTGGTTGTCACTAATGAATGCATTTGTGGAAAGGCAATGCAAGAGGCTACTAAACGGTGGGCACTGTACAGCAGAGGAAGAGATCAAACATGGGAAAAGGAGGTTAGTTGTTTTCTAAGGTAGGAGATCAATATGAGGAAGTCTAGCTATATATTAACACTTTATTAAACTTCCTTGAAGAATTAATATTGAAAAAGGCAAAGGTATATTTGCAGAAAATATAGTAGATGTGTTTCTATGTTAAGTGAGGCTTTGTTTAACTACACATTTCTGAATAAATCAAAATCATATTATGTGTGGTATTTTCTTTACAATTCAGTGGATATATTGTTCAAATATATATTTGAACAATATATCCACTGAATTATAAAGAAAAATACCACACAAAATTCACACATCGTGTTACGATATAGGTAAATAAATACAAAGCTGCAGAAAAATCAAATTCCAAGAGCTCTATGAAATCTTAGAATGAAATAAAGACATTTAAAATAATGTTATGATGAAGAACATATGGAGTTGTTAACTCAATTGTTGGCTCAATTCTCAGCAAGACAAGTAAAGAAGTAAACCTGCAATGGCTGATTAAGGTTGGCTGAGTAAGGATAGGATTTTGATATCTGGCCAGATATAGGGGTTATTAATGTGGAACAACTATTTGTCTGAAATGGTATAGGGCAGTGATGGCTAACCTTTTTGTCATGTGCCAAAAGTGCGCATTTGCACAATGCGTGCATGACTCCCGCCCCCTGTGCATGTGTGCATGACCCCCCTGCACATGTGCACACTCACGTCATTTTTATTGTTATTATTTAATAATATTTCTATTCTGTTCTATTTCAGATGACTTAAATGTTTAGGTTAAATTGACAGTCTGTCTTTGTTTCAGGAGTTCTGGACATATCTATATCTATATCTATATCTATATCTATATCTATATCTATATCTATATCTATATCTATATCTATGGTATTCAGCTTTGTTCAGATATTTTCCCACATCATTAAAGTTGTGCTTTTAAAGTTGTAGCAACGTTTCGGCAGAATCTCATCTGCCATCATCAGGCTTCTGTATTGTGTTCATCTCTGAGTCAGGCTTTCATAGCCGTTTCAGTTTTAAATTTGGGGCTAGCCTACTGCTGTGCCAGAACGGTTTTTTCTTAATCCTGATTGGTTGGGAGTCTTGGTCTGTGTTTATTGGTCTTGGAGTTTGCTGTGTTCTGCTTGATTGGTGTTTCTAATATCTTCTGTCTGTTTTGTGGCTTTTTTTGTCTTGATTGGCTGGCAACATTGTGTTCCTGTATTGGAGGCTTTTAGTGCAGCTTGGCTTCGGATAAATGGATGGCTATCATTTATTAGGAAGCTAGGTTTCATCTGGGTGCCTGGTTGGGGTGTGTTTGAGCTGGAGGTATCGGGGGGATCTGTTTGTGCCCAGGTGTTTGCCTGGCTTGTGGTGTGGAGAGTTTTTTGTTTGTGAGTGCAGGCTTCCAAATAATTGACAGTCTGGTGGAATCATCTCTTCTATTCATGCTTTCAGGTCTTTTTTCAATCTCTATGGCTTCTCTGATAATTCTGTGGCTGGGGTTTTCTACAGTGGCTAGGGTTTTGGTGCCATTGAAGTCAATGCTATGACCTGTGGCTTTCATGTGTTGGACTAGTGAGGAAGTGTGTATCAGCTTTTTTACTGCATTTTTGTGTTCATCCAGGTGAGTACTTATTCTTCTATTGGTCTGTCCAATGTATGTGGCAGGGCATGATGCGCAGGGGACTTCATATATGCCTTAGTTTTCCAGGTCAATTTTATCTTTGGGGTTTCTTAGGATGGCTGCTATTTTTCTGTCTGTTTTGAAGGCAGTCTTGACGTGATGCCTGTGTAGTATTTCATTGATTTTGTCTGTAG
The DNA here is from genome assembly GCF_049901735.1 of Notechis scutatus. Lineage (NCBI taxonomy): Eukaryota > Metazoa > Chordata > Lepidosauria > Squamata > Elapidae > Notechis > Notechis scutatus. The sequence continues at coordinate 289,430,604 of NC_142009.1, forward strand.
TACCTCTTATGTAGGGCAGGACAGCTGTTCCATAGGTCTGTTCATCTTCTAGGTCTCCATTATGTCTCAGTGTTTTTGTGGATCAAGCTGGTTATTTTGCTTTTGTGGAAGCCATTAGCTGTCAGTACTTTAGTCAGGGTGCATAGTTCAGTCTTTATGTGTGTCTTGTCTGCCAGGCGTTTGGTTCTGGCGATTAGTGTTTTGGCCACGGAGTTTATCTGTGCTGGGTGGTGGTGGGATTGGGCGTTGAGGTAGCGGTTGGTGTGTGTTTTCTTCTGGTATATGGTATGTCCTAGTGTGCCATCTGTTTTTTTTGTAGATTAGTACATCTAGGAATGGTAGTTGTTTGTTTCCGTTTCCATGGTGAACTTGATTTTGGGGTGTGTGCTGTTTCGGTGTGTTAGGAAATTGGTTAGGTTTTCTTTTCCATGGGGCCAAATCACAAATGTGTCATCGATGTATCTTATCCATAGTTTGGGTTTGTGGGTGGCATTAGCTAGGGCTCTGGATTCGAATTCTTCCATGAACAGGTTTGCAATGATGGGTGACAGTGGTGATCCCATAGGGGCTCCTTCAATTTGCTTGTATTTTTGTCCTTTGTATATGAAATATGTGTTGGTTAAGCAGTGTTCTGCTAGTTCCAAGAGGTGTTTAGCTGGTTGGTATTTATTTTTGATGATTTCAGGAATTTCTTTTATCTCAAAAAACACAAGTCATTCCCTCATGAAATGAGAGCAATGAACCCAACAAATCCAACATTATACACTCATCCTTGTTTTAATTTAATATCAGCAATACGGTTATCCCATCATTTCAGAAGTTCAATAAAATTATTGTTAATCATTCTTTCCTCACTTCCAAATTAGAAAAAATCTTTACGTCTGACAACCAGCATTCAGGGTTTTTTTGGGATAACAAACCACTCAACAGCAGGAAAATGATAAAAGGACAACTTGAAGCTGAAGGAGCAAGTTAAATCTCAACAACAGCTTCCTGGCAGTAAAATCTATGGGCTGTAAAAGCGTCTGAAAAGGAAGTGGTGAAATCTTTTTCTCTTGGGACTCTTTAGATACACATTAGAAATCATGATAATGAGAGAATAACCTTGTACAGGCAGAAGAATAATAAACAAAAAGATTATTTCCATCTCTAGCCTTTACACCGAAGTCAGTTCATAAGAACAATGGGGAAATGCCGATAATCAGCGGATGGTGATTGTCCTCCTTTTTCTCCTTCTTGGAGAGATTAGTGGAAAGACCTTGCAGTCCTGCTCCAAATCAGCACATTGCATCTGGTTTCAAGGGATGGTCTAAGCTTGCATTGGTTTTTTAAGCATTTCACCCCAATTGGACTGGCAGCAAAGAATGCTGTCAAATAACAGCTTTAACACATATGCATAGTCAGGGTGCACAGTTCAGTCTTTATGTGTGCCTTGTCTGCCAGGCATTTGGTTCTGATGACTAGTCCCAGATCATGACCTACTATGATTAATTTAAACTAGGACTTCCTGGCTCCAGTTTAACACAAATGTTCGAGACTTGAATTCATCTAAAAAGTGTTTCTGAGCATTTGGAACTTTAAAAGAATATCTAGTAATTAGATAGCAGCAGATCCTATTTAAAAATAATATATTTGGTTGTTTTAGATTAGATAGGCTTAACCCATCTATCAATGAGTAGTAACAAATATTCATCGTATTTGAATTAAAACTAAGCTTGTTAAGAAATATATCAGACTACTTCTATTTAAACTGATTTTTTTATATTATATTATATTAATTTTGTTATTCTTTTTATTAGTTTTATTGTTTTAAATGTGGTTTTATATTTTGTAAGCTGCCTTGAGTTGCCATGGGTGAATAGGCAGCAATATAAATTCAATAAATAAAATAAATAAACTACATTTTGAAAAGAGGAAAACATGAGACAAAGAGGACCATAGTTAAGAAGACACAAAGCAGTAGATGACCTTTCCTAGTGGTCATAGATATGATTATTTAATCAATTTACTCTATTAAAAAAATCCCACATAGGTACAGAGATATGATGAACAATCACACTTACATTAGAAAAGACTTAAGAAGCTGGAAAAAAATGCCTATAATGTCCTTGCAAAAAATTAATTCATACTTAACACAGTAGATCTTCTTCTTGTGCCATATCCATCATCGGATGTTGGCAATCATGTTGGCAATCCATCCAATACTGTAGATGGAAATTACTTTTTATCATTTTCTGCTTGTTTTTCTTTCATGAAATGCAAAGTGGATAGAGTTGACCTGGGTATTCTTTTGGTCCTTGCCCAAACAACACCAACACCACTCCATCTTTATTATATTACCAATTTTGCTATAAATTAAATCGGATGGAAAATTTATTAAAGAGTTTTGCCAGTCTGACATGTGGCAAAATGAAAGCAGCGCAACTGGAAGTATAAAAATGTTTATTCTGATATGCTTAAATTATAATTTTCCTGAATGAATCCTGAATGTGTTTACACCTTCACCTTATATGGGCTACCTTATCATAATGCGCCAATTGTTTCTCAATTTTGACATATCTACAACCTCCTTTCTAGTTTCTTGCTTGACAATTTGCAATCACAAAAATATACTGTTTATTTAAAATCTTCAACCAGACAATAGAAATCTATTTACAGGCTATAGAAATCAAAAAGTACGACTGAGGTAAGTATTTATTAAAAACAAAATTAACAAAGCAACTGAATTATGATTGTATTGAACTAGCACAGCACATTTTAATTGGGCACCAATATAAAAAAGATAATTTTCAAAGCTTTAATGTCTACAGAACAGTGTAGCTAAAAACATTCAAATGTATTTTTTCAAACCCATGTTCAAAAGAATCAAGAATCTGATTCTAAATATTTATTGCAATATTAATATACTATTAAAAAATAAAGATTGGAACATATTTAGTTGCATGTAGTCATTATCCACCACAGGTCTCCAAATATTTCTGAGGGGCAGCAGACCAAACTCCTTGACTCAACAATTCCCTTTGCGGTGTCCTGGCTCTGTTGCCAGTCATACATTAAAAGGAGAATGTCCAAGCTAGAAACCAATCTACATAGAGCAATATCCTTAATTCAAATCTTCCCTTTTTAGTATGTTCAGGCCATACAGTGGGGACAATCAACAAGTAGTTGCCCACAAACACAGCATTCTTCATCTCCTTGTGTCTAATGGGATATCATGAAAGAATGTCCAAAAGAGATCTTCTTGGCTACTTAGTAAACCTAAGTAATAATTTTGTGTGTGTGTGTCTGACTATAATGTTGCTGCGGGAATGTGGAAGTTGGTTTAGATGGAAAAGGACTGATGAGACAAGATAGTTATTATAAGCCATTATCTTTCAATCTTAAATAGCTCCAGCCCTTGCCTGCAACCTAGAGATGTTGCATTTATCTATATCAGGCCTATCAACACAAAACCAACAAGTAGCCTTGTGTGGCCTCTTGCAAATTTTTAAAAAGTTGATAAATTAATTGCCACCATTCCAAAAGACATGTAGCCAAGCACCTCCAGGCTGCATTGGAGATAACAACTGCCACTGTTATCTCCAACGCAGCTGCTGCTCTGCTAACCACCAAACTACTGACTGGCACATAAAAGTATTCTTTTGTGACCTGCAATTATTTTAATTTATCAATGTCGTCCTTTCCCTCTACAAGTTGTGCAAACCTGATTTATGAAAAACTATCCTTCAGTCTCAATTCTCAGGTCTCACTGTATTAGCATTATTTCTCTATCAACCACCAATCATAATATATGGATACTTTCACCCAAAGAATGGCAATGTAACTATGGAAAAATTTAAAACATCAAAGAAATATATTTTCCAAACAAGAACGGGGTTTGGAAGAACATAATTCTGACTTGGTTCTCATTCTTCTACAGAGTTGGGGAACAATGTCACCCAGCAACTACAAATATTTGAATCTATTTAAGAAGTTCCAATGTTGTCAATGTCTATTCAGTTACAGATGGGATCTAGAAATAAACAATAATTTATTAAGTTAACTTCCTATCGCATGGTGTGTACATGAGTTAGTTACCACCTGTTTTGTGAATAACCCAAACCAAGAGCTCACTGAGAGTTAGACCAAAAATACAGGTGGGACCTTTTTTGTACATTTAACCATTTTTTTCCATCAGACATGGAGATCCCCTGGCAGCTTATAACATGGTGATTTAAACCCTTTGATTTTAGCCCTCATAATCTTGTCCTTATTTAATTATGTTTTAAATGATTTTATAATAGTGCCCTCTTTGAGGGACATGGGCAATTCAGAAGTGTGAAATATAAATAAATAAATTTTATTATGCAATGCCTAGAGTAACTTTATGTGAAATAAAAAGTTATATAAATTTGATAAATGGAATGAAATGAAATATGGAGATGGCTTAAAGCAGGGGTCCCCAACCACCGGTCAAGTCCTACCAGGCCGCTGGTTTGCTGGGCGCCGCCATCTTGTTTTGATGAAAAAGTGCTTCCAGTGAGCTTTTCCGGGTAGAAAGCTCACCGGAAGCATTTTTCATCAAAACAAGATGGCGGCGCTAGAGCTCGGTGAGCTTTTCTGGGTAGAAAGCCATTTCTACCCGGAAAAGCTCACGAGCGTTGCGCCGCCATCTTGTTTTGATGAAAAAGTGCTTCCGGTGAGCTCACCGAAGCATTTTTCATCAGAACAAGATGGCGGCGCCCAGCTGATGCCGGTACCGGGCCGCGCCATAAAAAGGTTGGGGATACCGGACCGCGGCATAAAAAGGTTGGGGGTCACTGGCTTAAAGGACAGATATTTAGGGCATCTATTCCCTATTTTAAGATGTCCTCCCCAGATAGGCTCTGCCCTCATCTACTTTGTGGAGGGCAAGTCTTCTGTCATACAAAGCCTAATACTACTCTTAACTTGACAGAAGTTATATACTCCTAACCTATGGACTACTGAAAATTATTTTCAAATTTTCATGGAGCCACATTGCTGTCTACCACTTTTTAAATATAATATAAAGTAAGATACTTTATAAAAGCAGCTCTAGGGAACATCACAGTGGTGGCTCTCCTATAATATCAGGCCCAGCTGGCTCTCGCTGAAAAGGGCAGGTGATACATGTGTTTATGAATCCACCTTAGATAGTTATCAGCCCCCACTTCACTTAACCTTGCAGCTGACCTAGCTAGCAGGCCCAAATTGGGAAAATAGCAGTTTTGTGCCCTGGAGATAGAACACTTCCTTCAATCCTCTTTGCCAAATCCTAATCCCAAATATCAGACAATATAGAGCAAGGCCTGCATTCTAAATCACATAAAGGAACCAGAACAGACATAATGCTGTATTAATAAATATAGCATTTATTAATAAAGTGCACACACTTTGTACATAAGAAACCTCTCACATACAAGTAGGGCTAAGAGAGCCCCTGTGTGATACACAGAAGACCCATGCCACGACCTTCACCAATTATGGGCTGTTTGACCTTTCCTTCTATTCAATCCCCCCTTTAATCTATCTGACAGTTCTAAAACTGTTTGTCAAGGGTGCCCAACTTCTTCCTACCTGCTAATCCCAGTGCACCACCCGCTTCCTCCTCCTTTGCTCTTCCGACTTACAGCATTTGTGGCCCACCTTCCACAGCAAAATCTTCCAAAGCATAATACATACCATTATAGCGCGGAGCAACAGGCCTTCTACTAATTTATAACATAGGTACATAAATTAGATATAGCAAGTTTAAAGGATCCGAGTTCCAAAACTCAGGGCAATTACTAGATCGCAGAATTAGTATACAACTGACAGGCTGAATTTCCACAGTCCACATCTGGCGCCTTCAGCCATCACAAAATGGAATACAGTATCTAAATCCCAGCCCTGATGATTTAAGACAGGTAACCGTTAATATCAATTCGCTTTCAACTACCTACAGAAGCAACTAATTCCTTTGGGTGCAGTAGTCGTCAGCAATGCATCACGCTACAAATCCCTCCCCCCCCCCCATTTTTAAAGTTTTTAAAAAGTTTGCTCGACAAGCCACGTTTAGGGGAAAGCTCCATCTACCTCCACGGAGTTTACCGTGGGGTAACACGGATCAGCTCCTCCGAACGGAGCAGCAGGACCGACCGCTACGCTCATCCAAGCCCAGCTACCGCGCAGTAGTAGACGCGCTCAAAAGGGAAGGGCGGGCCTGAAAAGCTCCGGAAGGGCACTCGTTGCTTTGAGGAGGCGGGCCTAGCTGAGCGCCGCGCCGCAGGGAGGGAGACCTCGCGGCCCCGGGAGAAGCCGCGGCACTTCAGGCTACAGCGTGGGAGGCGCGGAGGGCGCGCGTGGGTCGAGCTAAGGAGGCTGCTTACCTGCGGAGCCGCCAGCGACGATTTGCTGTGACGCCTCGTGCCAGAATTTCCCGGGTTTCGCCGTCATGGTCGTGTGGAAGGAAAAGAGGCAAAGCCGCGTGAAAGCGCTCCGCGCCGCTGGGGTTGGAGGAGGAGCAGTTAGCGGGGCTGTGACTCGAAAGCTGGCGAGCCAGGAGCGCCTCCTTTAACGCGCGAGCGAGGCGTCCCCCGAGCACGGAAATATTAACTGGGAGCAACGGGGAGGGGAACAAGCAGCCTTAGCAGAGCCAAGTGCCCTCCTGCACTCTCGGCAAGATGCGCCCTTGGCTTCCCTTATTCCAAAGCCCCCCCAACGGCCTATAACCTTTATACTGAACTGCTGGGCATTGTGCCACCACCACGAGCCCGGTGGCTGAACCTTCTGCCCTGTGAAACGACGGAGAGACGGAATGAAGCTCTTTCCCACATCCCGGATCAAGAGTACCAGGCTGCTGCCCGATTAAGTGTCTCATTTCCGTCCCGACCCGTTATATTGCTTTTCCTTTTTTATCCTTCCTCTCACAAATCTCGAAGTAACACTTACTAGGGCTGATTTGGAGCAATGCTTCTGGACAAGGCTGCTTTCTGTTTTGGTAGGGGGAAATTAGATAAGTGAACCATGTCACTATAATTTTCTTTTTCCTTTTTAAACTAATCTAGCACCCACATCGATTTGTGCCAAAATTCAGTTCCCACTACTTCAGCCATCATAATTGTTGGATGGGAATTTTGGAAATCGTGGTTAAAAATGAGGGTTAAGGTGGCAGGTTAAGGTGGCTTCCACTAAATTGGTGATGAAAGTCCTCACATCTTATGAAACTGCTTGGGACACTAGCAGCTCTAAATAACTAACTTCTACAGGTAACCAAGTACCTTCTCACCCCACTGAATGTGCCTGTGTACACACACCTTGCTGCTTAGCAAATTCTCTATCCCAGGTACCTGTTTGTTTTTTAAGATTTATTTTTTAAAAATAGGTGCTGATGACATACATAACGCCTGCCTTCAAAAACATCTTTACAGTGTTTGCAATAATGTTTCTGAGCTTCCACTGACCCCTCTATTAGATTAAAATAGCGGTTCAGAAATCTGACCAGCTGCCAAGAAAAAGAATCAAACTTAGTAGGAAGAGCACAAGCACATTTTCAAAATTCCAGTTGTGCCCACTAACTTAGAAACATTGTAAACCATATTGATCCCAATAGCAGTTTGCTACTGGGTGACTTGCAATTAAAAGATAATGAAGGAAATAGTAATAATAAAGAAATGTAGTAAAATATATTATAGCATTAAGTAGAGAGTTACTCTATAGGCATTTATCTTGCTGTTGTTAAAAAAGATTTCCTTAACCTTTCACTTGCTGTAAAACAATTACAAACACATGCCTGCAATCAGTTACATCCCTCTCCTGTTAAGACACAAGATTGCCCCATCTAAATCAATCTGAATCCATCTGTTGTCCTGGATTGATACATTTCATTCCAGCATCACCCCCGGGAATGAAACATACCTCCTGGAATCCACACCTTTGAAGTATGCTGTTAATAGCTTCCTTAAGTGGTCAGTTGTGATCAATTAGATGGACAATAGGAGAAGAGATAGTGAAAGGTAAACATTGCTGGAGAGAGATTTGTCTTTTGCGGGAAAAGATGTAAATCTAAGAGAGTTTTTACAATGCAGTTAACTAGTATAAGAAGGACAGGGCATCTTTCTGTATTTTGTAGAATTTTCCTCCCATGTCTCTTGTGATGTGCTAGGAACTTCTTTCCAGATCTTTGATCAAAGAACAAAAGTCTGCTTTCTTTGATTTTGTAAGCCTCTGTTTAAGTCTTTGTTTTGGTTTATTTTTGGCTTGACCATGCTGCCAGATCTGACAATAGTACCAAAAAAACTTGTATCACTGAGAATTACAATAATTCATACCTTAGTTGCCTTCAATTGCCTTTTCATAGATAGATTACTTTTTCCATGGAATAAAACTTTTCAAGACGCATCTGGCACTATCACTATCAGATTTTTCCAAGGTGGAAGATACTGTTTCAGCTACACAGCCGTTTTTGTGCAGAGATTTTAGCCTGTAATTAGGGGCTGCAAGGCAGGATTTGCCTTGTGGCCATTTTGGCCCAGAGTATGAATCATTTTTTGTCTTGCAATATCCAGCAAAAACTGTGACACACAAACACTAAAAACATAACTTATGAACATTTTTCACACTTATTACCATTGTAGCATCCCCCCATGTCATGTGATCAAAATTTAGTCATTTGGCAATTAACACATATTTATGACAGTTGCAATGTTCTGGGATCATGTGATCACCTTTTGCAGCCTTCTGACAAGCAAAATCAATGGGAAAGTCAGATTCACTTAACTATGTTACTAACTTAACAACTGCAGTGATTCATTTAACAACTTGGCAAGAAAGGTCGTAAAATGGGACAAAATTCACTTACAACTTAGCAACTTAAATTTTAGGCCAAATCAAGGAGTATCTGTACTAAAACTTTGCGGCCTTCTTTCCCAACACTCTTTAGCAGCAGTAAAATATGTTACTACTTTTCCAAGCAGTTTTGTTGAGATTTTCACGTAACATAGCAGCCGCTTTAACTTTCAAAGACGAATGCTTTGCTCATACAGGCATGTTTCACAAGTACCCTGTCTGATTGCTTCACCTCACTCTAACAGCTAATGAAGCAGGGGTTAAATATCACAATATAACTTGGCTTACTCTTGTGCCAAAGGTTCACTACTACTTTATGCAGTCATTAAGAATATTGGATAAAGACTGCCAAAGTCTTGTTTCAATCTATTCTCACCTTAGAAACACCCCGAGTAACTGAGTCAGTGACACACACTCTGCAATTTTCTTGACAGCATTATTGCAATGGGAATTGAAATAAAGCTGACTCTTATATCATTTGCCTCTTGCTCCTGCAGAAAAAGTAATATGCTTGCAATAGTGATAGTTATAGCTATTACTACAAACTATCATAATAGTTAAGTTTATTGAACTTTTTCTTAGGAATATGACTAATTCCATCACCTGCAGAAAAAGAAAACTGACATATCTACAGGAGGGATACTTTACTCTTTGAGTAGAGCCATAAGATCTCAGTTCTGTCATTAATAACTGCAAATGGTTGTATTTTGATTACTTCTTTCATGAACAGCTATACAAAAATAGTTGCTCCAAGAAGCAAGTCATTTGGAACATCAATAGGAAGATGCCTTTGAATGCTGTTTCTAACCACCGCAGATGCTTCCATGCAATAAAACTCCAATTACAAAATTGTGTGGTGGAAAACGCCACAAATTAACTGCTTTCTGTGGCTACATTCCCTTTTATAGCTATACTTTCCAGGAGTTATGTATTAATGGGTGTTCTTTAATCAGATGCAAAGTAGATTTGCAGCAGTAGAACTTCCACAGGCCAATCATCTTTTAGGACTGGTAGAACAGAAATTCCTCCTTCCATGTTAATCTTTCATCCTAATTCATCCATACCATTAAAACCAATCACTCTGCAGAAGTCCTGTGCTTTTTCTTTTCAAGACTGATTCTTGGCTGATATATCTCCTTTGGACCTAAATGTACCAGCCTAAGCACAGGCAGAAAATGAGCAATCTATTTTCTAAAGCAACCTATTTTCCAAAGCACCTGAAGGCAAGACAAGGAACAATGGATGGATCGAAAGTGTTCAAGGAGAGAGTCAACCTAGAAATGAGACAGCAAGAACAATCAACCAACGGAACAGCTTGCCTTCAGAAGTTGTGAGTGCTTCATCACTAGTGGCTTTTAAGAAGAAACTAGACAGTCACTTGCCAGAAATGGATTAGGGTCTCCTGCTTGATCATGGGGGTTGGACTAGATCAGGGCTATCAAACTCCCATCCCTTGGGCCAGAGGCGTCATAGGCTGGCCATGCCCAGTTTAGCAAAGTGGGGGAAAGTCCAGTTACGTCACGTGATGCCTCTGTGATGACATGAGTTTGACACCCCTGACTAGATCTACAAAATCCCTTCCAACTCTTATTCTGTAATTCTATTTGGAGTTGAAAACTGATTTTTTTTTCCTTTTCCCTACAAAAATAAATGAGAACTGACCAGTGATTATGACAGAGAAAACTCAAATTTTAATTAAGAGCACAGGACAGATGGAAGCTGATAACTCTTAACTCAGGAAATATTTTTTTATGAAGAAAAAAGTATACCTTAAATAAGCTGCCAAACTATTGTGATGCTCATGCAGTCGGCCATGCCTTAGGAAGGCGAGGTTGCCATACTCTGCAATGTGCAAAACAGCCAGACTCTGGCTAACAAGAGTCTGGTCCAACAGACAACAAATGGTCAAAATTGGGAGCATCCTATCAAATTCTGTACCTGTCAACAGTGGTGTCCCCCAAGGCAGTGTTCTAGGACCAACTCTCTTCATACTCTACATAAATGACCTCTGTGATCATATTAAGAGCAACTGCGTTCTCTTCGCTGATGATGTAAAGCTATTCAACACCACAGACAATACTGCTACCCTTCAAAAAGAGCTTGACTGTATCAGAATGGTCAAACAAATGGCAACTTCAAATCTCAACAAATAAATGCTCTGTCTTACATATTGGCAAAAAAAAATCAGAAAATAAAATACAGGCTGAATAGTGAAGACCTTGTTGATGATCCAAACTCTGTCAAGGACCTTGGAGTACTCATCTCTAATGATCTAAGTGTTAGAGCCACTGTAACTACATAGCCAAAAAGGCATTAAGAGTTGTTAATCTAATCTTACGTAGCTTTTTCTCTGGTAATATCACACTACTAACTAGAGCATACAAAACATTTGCTAGACCAATACTCGAATACAGCTCATCAGTCTGGAACCCACATTATGTATCTATTATTAACACAGTTGAGAAAGTCCAGAAATATTTCACAAGAATAGTTCTCCACTCCTCTACTTGTTGCAGAATACCTTATGCCACCAGACTTGAAATTCTAGTCCTAGAAAACCTTGAATTATGCTGCCTTCAGTTCGATCTAAGTATAGTATATAAACTCATACATTGCAATGTCCTACCTGTCAATGGATACTTCAGCTTCAACCATAACAATACAAGAGAACAAGTCTCTTCCCCAAACCCCAAAAAGTCTCTTCCCCAAACCCCAAAAACTTTAACCTTAGACTGTCTACTATTGACCTCACCCCTTTCCTAAGAGGTCTGTAGGGGGCGTGCATAAGCGCACCATCGTGCCTACCGTCCCTGTCCTATTGTTTCTCTTATTCTTTTATTTTTCTTATATGTACCCATTTCATGTATTCACAACTATGTATACACTTATACTTATTATCTTGTAAACAATTGGCAAATCAAATAAATAAATAAATAAATAAGAGCAAACAATAGATACAAACTCAAGGTTAATCGCACCAAACAATAGATACAAATTCAAGGTTAATCGCACCAAACTTGATTGCAGGAAATACGACTTCAGCAACAGAGTGGTCAATGTCTGGAATACTCTACCGGACACTGTAGTTTCTTCCCCAAACCCCCAAAACTTTAACCTTAGACTGTCTACTATTGACCTCACCCCTTTCCTCAGAGGTCTGTAGGGGGCGTGCATAAGCGTACCGTCCCTGTCCTATTGTTTCTTTTATTTTTCTTATATGTATCCATGTATTCATAACTATGTTTTTACTTATACCTATTATCTTGTAATGAATTGACAAACCAAAGAAAAAGCACAGGCTCAAAAAGGCTACCGAACTTTCTATTATCGATTGTGGGACAACGCTTTAAGATGTTAATTGGTTGCTGATTAGACAATGGCATGTCTTCTCCGCCCCTCACCTTAACCCTGGAAATGCATCAGCGACTGAGCACAGCTAGTTTGGTATACAATATTAGCATTAAGTTCCACAGGGAATAAAGTTAACACGCTGAAAAGCACCGAGAGACTGTTTCAGTCTCAGGAGTGATAAAAGACTGTGTTTCCAGGGGTTTCAATATTGGGTTGCTAGGATGTTGCGGTATATTTAAAAAAAAGCACGTGAGGAAAGTGTATAGTCTTCAGAATTTATCAAAGTTTCCCACGCGGAGCAAGCCGCTTAGCAAGCACAAAAAAAAAAAAAAAAAAAGAGCGGGGGAGAAGGGAAAGAAGACGAGTCCCGAGCGTGAGTAAAAGAGAAGAGCGCAACGCTTTATTTCTCCAGCGGCTTTTCCTTCACGGCAAGAGCTCATTTCCGCCCTAAGTTGGGTGGAAAGAAATTTAAAGCTCAACGATTCCGGAAGTCGATGGTTTGAGTGAATCTATCGATTATGAGTCGGCTGCACTGAGCCGGCAGAGAAGGGAACCCTCTCCTTCCTCCTCCTCTTCTTTGTTGTTGTTTTGCTTTGCGCGCTTGGGCCAGTTCCGGGCGAAAACCCAACAGGTAAAGCGAGCTCCTTTGGACGCGGCTGCGTCACGCGCCCGGTTTCGAACGTCGCCGGTCTTTTGGCTGCCGGGGCAACGCCTCGTGCTTCTTCGGTGGGGTGGGGGGAATGTGAGCCCTTTGCAGAGCATAACGGGGCGGGTACGTTGGAGGAGGAGGAGGAGGAGCGCAACAAGCACCTGGCTAATAAAGGCGGGTTTGCAATAGGTGCTTCTCGTCCATTCCGCATATTTCCTTTTAATCTCCCTTGAGGCCTGTCTTCTGAGACAACATTAAGTGGGGGGCGGGGGGCGGCAACTTAAGTTACTTTAGCGCACGCCCCCTCAAACTTTTTGGTCATTCCATCCCAGCATCCATCCCTGGCGCAGGGAGGAATGACGGGAATTGCAGTGCGGCGCTCAAACATGATGTATTTGCTAAAATGTATTCCCTTCTCCCTTCAGCAGCTCCAGTGGAAGAAGACCGTTCTTGTTTCAGCGGTTGTGATAGGACAGGAGTCCCCAAACTTGGCAACTTTAAGACTTGTGGACTTCAACTCCCAGAAGGCTGGAGAATCCTGGGAGTTGAAGTCCACAAGTCTTAAAGTTGCCAAGTTTGGAGACCTCTGTACAGGAGCTTGACTGCATAATCAGCATGGTTAAAGAATTGCAGAAGCACATACATTTTGAGCCCAAAATGTATTTCCGTTGCCAAGCCAAAGCAGTTAAATGTATTTTGCCCCATTTTATGATTTTTGGGGCCCGGTTGATAAGTGAATCATTGCAGTTGCTAAGTGAATTATGCAGTTGTTAAGTAAATCTGGCTTCCCGGTTGACTTTGCTTGTCGGAAGCCGGCTGGCAAGTTTTACAAAATGGTGATAATATGACCTCTGGACACTGCAACTCTCATAAATAAATTGCCAGTGGCCCAGCACCTGAATTTTGATCAGGTAACCATGGGGATGCTGCAACAGTGGTGTGAAAAGCAGCCGTATGTCACTTTTTTCAGTGCCACTGTAATTTTGGCCCCTAAACACATGGTTGTAAGTTAAGGACTATCTGTATCCCTGTTCCCTCATTGTCTTACATTGAAAATTGCTCTTTTCCCAGTTTCACATATCAACAATATGTGATTCCCTTAGGCAACTTTGCCAATGCAAATAGTATTTATTTGTTTTTTGTCCAGTACTATTGGGCTAGGTCTACAGCAAGGGTCTCCAAATCCCGGGTCATGGACCGGTACTGATCTGCAGCCCATTGGGAACCAGGCAGGGGTGGAATTCCACCGGTATAACAACCAGTTCGGTGATTGCACACTTCAAACCGATAGAATCCCACCCCTGGAACCAGGCCACGCAAGCAGCAGGCAAGTGTGCGAAGCTTCATTTGCTCATGCACAGAAACTAGGTTGTGTGCGTTAAACTATCTCTTCCCCCTCACCATTGCCACTGCTGCTGCCACCAGTCCATGGAGACAGAAAGGTTGGGGATCGCTTGCTATAGAACATGTTGTGGTCTGAAAATGATGAATTCCACTTTGACAATTGTGATTTGGCAACATTTATTATTCTGTTTGCTGTTTTCATTGTTTTATATCTGTTGCAAAAGAGGACCATTTGAGCATGTTATAAATTCAAAAACCTCTATATCATCTCAACAGTTCTCAGTAGCAGCCAGGAGAAGAAGTCATGTTACACGTAATTTTTATGTTGGAAAAATAACCTTATAAGTTACATTTGTCCAGATTACTGTTTTTTTAAACCTGACAACTTTTAAGATGTGTGGGCTTCAATTCCCATGCTGGCTGGGGAATTCTGGGAGTTGAAGACCACGCATCTTAAAGTGGCCAAGTGTAAAAAAACTGGTCTATATATTCTTCTTCACTGATATATTTGTTATCCTGGAGGCTGAAGAATCTAAATGTAGATATTTTGACATTTGGCAACAAATCACTATGTAAAATGACCTTACAGAGGGTGGTAATTAGCATGTAATAAGATATTATGTTTCCTGAAATTACCAGGATCTGTAATTTTAATCATTTTTTTAAAAAAATATTTGTGTCTGTAAATATACCCTAGCCCTCTTCCAGATGGTAGAAGTTATTTTGATCCAATTAGCCTCTAAGACTACAATCTTCTACACATTTCTCTAGTTGTACATGTTTTGTGTTTGTTTAACTCAGAGTAACTGTATTTCAGTAGAAGGGAAGAATAAACAGAAGACAAAGCCCTTTAAAAAAAAAAATTATTGTTAACGTATCACAAAAAGAGATTGAAATCACAGGTTCCCTGAAGCCTTTGAGAGAACATGTATTGCCAGAATAAAGTTTGTGTTTCCATTAATTTAGTTTATACAGAACTTGTTAGGATCATCTATCCATCCCTTAATCATTCAGGATTCAGGAGGAGTTGTGGATAGCACATCTTATTCCTTCTGTCCTGGCCAATTTTTATAGAGGCTTGATTGAGAGTGTTTTAACAAACTGCATCATTGTTTGGTTTGGTGGTAGTAGTGCCTCAGATAGAAGGTCCATACAAAGAGTGGTAAGGACAGCTGAGAAGATTATAGGATGCTCGTTTCCTATTATTCAGGTACTGCTGATAAGCACACTGTGCTTAAAGCTTGAAGTATTGTCAGAGACCCCCAAACACTCACTTCATGGTCTGTTTCTGTTGCTCCCCTTTGGGAGGAGGTTTCCATAGCAGAACTACTAGATTCTGTAACAGCTTTGTTCCTTGTTGTTAGGAATGTAAGTCACCTAACAGCTATTTGGGTTGGAAATATATAAACCAGGATAGACATTTTAATACTGTATCTTTAAGAAAATGGAAAAAAATGGTAATTGGGTGTGGTTTCTCAAACAGCCATAAGATGGAGCCAGAAACCTGGGTGGTTTAGTCTTAGTCTCAGAAGAGAGTGTGTCTGAGTGAGTCTCTGTTTCCTTCTGTTGGAGAGTTTTGCTGTTCCTCATAATTGACTGATATTCCTGGATTTGATGTAAGTCTGATACTGAACTGCTTTTGACACTGGACTTTGTTATTGGATTATCCCTGGATAATCTGCTTTATGCTTTATGCAAAAACTGACCGATTTTACCTGTGAATGACTTTGGACTGTTTGTTTTGAATTTTGCTTAAACCTTTCTGGAAGTAAAAAGCTACATTTACTGTACAGTGTATCTGTGTGCTGTGTGTGTATTATTCAAACATTACTCTCAAATACGTCTCCCTGTATGCGCTCATTCTCCTAACGGGGAATTATCTCAACACTTGTGCCATCTGTTTTGTAAATTTGCAGTATTCTTTTTTCCCCTGTATATGTATACATTCGAACTAGACTGTGATGTTTCTCTGTGTCATATGTGTGCGTGTAGGTATATGCATAATGGTTATCTTTTGAGAGCTGAATGCAATGAAATTTTATGTTAATGTATGCTAATTAGTGTACATTTAAAGTGACAATAAAGTTTTATTCTATTCTTCTATTCTAATTACAGGAATTGCTGTGGAACAATTATTTAATATAGTCTTTCCCAACCTGGTGTTGAACTTCAACTTGCACAAACACTAATCATCTTAGTAGGGAATTAATGGGAGCTGATGTATAATACTTTTGGTGTCAGTTTAATTATGTATGATGAAATAATGGTTTGTTTTCCTTCCCATGGGTATGAAATTTTAAAGCCACAAATGAAATTTCCTTCCAATGAATTCATGGATATGCTGTGTAGCTTTCTTGGCAGTATTCCTATAAGATCTTTCAATTCTCCTATTCCAAATCCTAAGCATTCCTCATTGTCTCCCATCCAAGTAACAACCGGGTCTGATTAAATATTTTATCAACCAGCTGACTGCCACCTGCTGTAACAATGGTCAGTATTCTCAGATAATTTGTGCTAAGGTCAAATATGTTGGTCTCTTTGGTGAGGAGAGAAAGGGGAAGGATTTGCCTCTAGAATCACATTATTCAAATAGTTGTTGGATGGCACAGCCACTAGTCTTGTGGTGGTTTAGCATGCTTTGTTTTATTTTCTGCTTCAGGGTAATTTTTTTTGAAATTAGATGCCAGTTTCTCTGGCATCTCCCATTACCTTCTTTAAAATGGCTTGTTTTCAAGATTTGATGTTTCATTTTTTACATCTCTCCAGTCAGAGTAATCCAGAGTTTTGCTTCTGTTATCTAAGATTAATATCAGGAAAACTAACAAACTCATTTAGCTGCTAGCAAACAGAATTTGCATTTTAAGTTAGTTTTACTAATATGATGAAAATGTTCCAGTTATTAAAACTTCCAAGTTATTAAATAAAGAATAAGAGCTGAAAATTTAGCATTTTATACCTTAGTGCACCATACTTATACTTAGTACATTACAAGTGCAAATGTCTCTCTTCTGAGATTTTATTTTCATTGCTCCTTTCCTCTTATTTGACCTTCAGAAATCTTTATCTAAATAATAGAAGGAACCATCAAAACACGCATATGCAGAAATTAAAATTCAAAAACATGATAAATATAAAATTTAAAATCCAGAACAACAATAACAAAAACCTCTTGAGACAAGTAACAGTGGGAAGATATTTTCACCTGGCTTCTGTAAAAAAGAAAAAAACTAAACTTTTTGATAATTGGACTTGTAAGTGGCAGGAACTATGGGTGGTACAGTGGGCAATATATCAATACATCGATGACTGATGCTACCTCTGTACCTGAGAAGAAGTATATAAAATGGCTGTATGAGAAACATTTACCTTGTATATTTGCCTATAGTCTCTATAATAGATATTAGGGCCAGAATTGTGGAAGGCAGACAAATATAATCTTTCAATTAAAAAAAACTTAATAGGACAAATGTTTTTAACTCCTTCAACAATATCAGATAACCTTCTGTTCATTGTAAAAGGATAAATAAATTATTAATATTTAAATTGTAAGTAATAATCTGACAATGATTCAGATACCCTGTTTCTCTAACAATACGGTCTCCCCCAATAGGAAGTCCCAGCATGTTTTATAGGCATGAAATGAAATTAAGCCCCTCCCCCCAAAGTAAGGCCTATATTAAAACATGGGAAATGGGGGGGGGAAATGGCGGGGGGGGGCTTGCTGTTAGGAAGTACTTTTGTTGCACACCTGGATATGGTGCTGCCTGCGTTGACCCTGATACAAAGTGCCCCACCAACGCCGAGGTCAACATCCAAGCCGTCGCCGCCTGCCCTAAGATGCAAGGGGGGGGGAATTAAGTCACCCCCGAAAAGACGGCCTAGCCGTTTTTTGGGGCTCAAAAAAAAAAATAAGGCCCGGCCTTATTATATGAGAAACACGGTAGATTCCTAAGGAAATAGCAAGCCCCTATTTTTGGTAGAAAGAAACCTGGGAGGGAAGAATAAATTATTGGGGGTAACAGCAAGGTTGGATTCCTAACAGCATCGCTCTACAGCAGGGCTGTCAAACTCCTGGTCCATGGGCCGGATGCATCATGCACTGGCCACGCCCATCCCCATTTTAGCAAAGGGGAATAAAGTCCCCATACATCACTTGATGATGACGTAAGTTTGACACCCCTGCTCCACATATTGTCATGAATCTAAAATGTTATGGGTGCACCAATGTTGTTTCTACAAATAGAAATTCTGATGTTCAGTAGATGAGAGGCCATCAAAGTTGTGCAGGCTCTTCTTTTGGATGCTTATATTGTGATGCTGTACAGTCAGGTTTGGTTAGTGATATCACTGATATACTCAGATATTGGAAGATACATTTTGTTCATTGCTTACTGGCAACAAAACAAAACAAAACCAGCCCAACGAGCCCAACCAATTACCAGAAGAAGGGAGATTATCTGCAATATGCTGCTGCTGTCCTGGTTTGTTTTTTCTGGCAATGAATAATTGGTGGTTGTTGTTGTGGTTGTGTGTGTGTTTTTGTTCTAGGGTTTTAACTTTGTAAGTTGCCTCGAGTCACTATGAATGAGTTGGGTGGCTATATAAATTTTCACACTAAAATAAAATAAAGTGCCTTTTATTCACTATTACCTGCTCTCCGCTTGTATTTTTTTAATTTTTTGGGAATCAGATTATGTCAATTGACTCCGCTGGTTATAAAGCAGATACTCATTGGATTGTATTCACTAGCATCCATCCATTGATGCACCTTTGTAAAGCAGACTTGGGAATATTCCTGGGATATGAAGAAATTGAAGAGAAAGACAGGATAAAAATAAATAGAAAAGAACATAAACATATAATTGAAGCAGCTACGTCTCATATATTGAATTTCAGCTTTGTTCCAAAACAATGTTAACTGTTTTCAAAATAAGATTATTCTTTAAAAATAATTCCTTAGTTTACACATCTTTTAAAATATTCTAAATTTTATTACTGAATATAAATATAAATATAAATATAAATATAAATATATATATATATATATATATATATATATATATATATATATATATATATATATATATATATATATATATATATATATATATATATATATATATGGACTCCTGCATAATATCTATAAAATACTTTTTCTCCAAGAATGCCTTTGCTGAGAGAAAGAAAATGCATGCAAGCTGGATATAAGCTATATACATATATACTGTACATTGCGGCTTATGAAAATAAAAATGCAAAGACATTCTTGGAGAAAATATATAAGTTTATACATATTATTCTGGAGAAAACTTTATTCCCAGACTAAACAGAACATACCTTCTCAAAGGTTACATTTCAAGAACAACTTCATTTTTAGAAAATCAGCTCAAATACATCTATTTTAGTAAGGCATTGACTTTTAACCTGCATTTTATAGTTTTTATTTTTAATTACTACCACCTTGAATACTGTGTCCAACCCAAAAAATAGGGTGCATACAATAAATATTAATAAATGTGAATGGATAATTCCTGGTTCTACCTCTAGTTTCTTTTTTTTTTAAATAACTCTATACCGACATTACTTTACATCCATCTATAGCTCAATAAGAACTGAAATATTCTCCAAAGACTCTTTGCACATGTTTGAGGCAAAAGTCTGAACAGGGGCTTATTCAAATATTTGGGTAGATGTATTGTGATTACAGTAAATTAGAATTTTAAAAGTAGTATAGCAGCAGCTCGTTTTAGTATTGTTTTTGTAATTTTTTTCTCCTAACAAATTACTTTCTCCCTATCCCTTTTGTGTCACTGTTGTTACTGTTTTTCTGTTAAACATAAAAAAAATCTTATGTCAGAAATGATGCTGAAAAGAGCAATGTTTATTAGAACAGACTACTAAGAAATCCTTTCATGCTTAGACCTGCAGAATTAGCAAGAAAAAAGTATAAGTACGGTAGTATCTTTCTATCCAAAGGTGAACTAAAGAAACAATCAAGGAACAATAATATCTTATTAAACAAACACTGTGATGTGAATATGATTTGTCTCTTGTTCTGAAAATACGATTGATATGAACAAAACAAATTACATTAATTATCTATTAATCTTTGAGTTTTCTTTAAATAATACTGAGTGGAGGTTTATAACTAGTAAGAAAAGGAAGAGATAAAAACAAGGCAGTTTGTCTCCAAATTAATATTACATACCACTAGAGGGAGCGATCTGCTAACAGTTTGTATGTATGTACTGTACTAGTCCTGCTTTCCGATCTAGTATTTTTAGTATTTATTTGATTGGTCAATTGCTTACAAGATACAGGTATAAGAATAAATATAGTTTTGAATACATGAGATAGATACTTATAAGAAAAATAAAAAACAACAGGACAGGGACATTAGGCACGATTGGTGCGCTTATGCACGCCCCCTACAGGCCTCTTAGGAAGGGGGTGAGGTCAATAGTAGACAGTCTAAGGTTAAAGTTTTTGGGGTTTGGGGAAGAAACCACAGAGTCAGGTAGAGTATTCCAAACATTGACCACTCTGTTGCTGAAGTTGTATTTCCTGCAATCAAGTTTGGTGCGGTTAACCTTGAGTTTGTATCTATGTTTGCTCTTGTATTGTTATGGTTGAAGCTGAAGTATTCGTTGACAGGTAGGACATTGCAATGTATGATTTTATATACCATACTTAGATCAGACCGAAGGCGGTGTAGTTCTCGCTTTTCTAGGTCTAGAGTTTCAAGTCTAGTGGCATAAGGTATTCTGCAATGAGTAGAGGAGCGGAGAACTCTTCTTGTGAAATATTTCTGTACTTTTTCAATCGTGTTAATATCAGATACATGATATGGGTTCCAGACTGATGAGCTGTATTCAAGTATAGGTCTAGCAAATGTTTTGTATACTCTAGTTGGTAGTGTGATATCACCAGAGAAGAAGCTACGTAGGATTAGATTAACAACTCTTAATGCCTTTTTGGCTATGTAGTTACAGTGGGTTCTAGCACTTAGATCATTTGAGATGAGTACTCC
Source organism: Notechis scutatus (assembly GCF_049901735.1). Classification (NCBI taxonomy): domain Eukaryota; kingdom Metazoa; phylum Chordata; class Lepidosauria; order Squamata; family Elapidae; genus Notechis; species Notechis scutatus. The sequence continues at coordinate 289,451,804 of NC_142009.1, forward strand.
AAGTTCCTTGACAAAGTTTGGATCCTCAACAAGGTCTTGACTATTTAGCTTGTATTTTATTTTCTGATTTTTTCTGCCAATATGTAAGACAGAACATTTATTTGTTGAGATTTGAAGTTGCCATTTGATTGACCATTCTGATACATAGTCAAGGTCTTTTTAGAGGGTAGTAGTATTGTCTGTGGTGTTGAATAGCTTTACATCATCAGTGAAGAGAACGCAGTTGCTCTTGATATAATCACAGAGGTCATTTATGTAGAGTATGAAAAGAATTGGTCCTAGAACACCGCCTTGGGGGATACCACTGTTGACAGGTACAGAATTTGATAGGACGCTCCCAATTTTGACCATTTGTTGTCTGTTTGACAGGAATCCTTCTATCCAGTTATGTAGGTGTCCAGAGATACCATAAGATTTTAGTTTTAGTAGTAGTTTGTCGTGTACCACTGAATCAAAGGCTTTACAGAAGTCTATGTAGATTGTGTCTATTGTTTTGCCCTGACCGAGTTGTGTAGTCCATGTGTTTTTGCAGTGTAAGAGTTGCAGATTACAGGATAGTTTTTTTCTGAAACCAAATTGTTTATTAGAGAGTAGGTTGTTTGTCTCTAAGTGGAGGATAATGGATTGGTTAATAATTGATTCCATGAGTTTACAGGTGACGCAGCATAAGGAGATTGGTCTGTAATTTTCAACTAGGCTGGGGTCTTTTTGAAAATGGGGATGACCATGGCTTGTGACCATAGTTTTGGCAAGGAGTTGGTCCTGAAAGATTTTTCAAAGATTATGCTTAGAGGTTTGGCAGTGGATATAACAGTTTGTATGTATGTACTGTACTAGTCCTGCTTTCCGATCACATAACAGGTTTGGTTTTGAGACCGACTTTTAGGGGGGGGAAATCATGATCAGAGTGTAAATATATTACAAAAATTATTTATTTGAGAATATTCATATGTGTATTATTGGTTGAATAGTTACTGTAAACAAAGATACAACAAAGATGCAGGGAAACAAGAAAAGCTACAGCATCAACAAGAAAAGTCCTACTTTGAAAAATAGTTCAGTACATGCAGTCCCAAATAGTGTGGAGGAACATGCATATATTTACAGTGTATCTGACACACGAATTAAGTAGAGAACAGATTGTGTTTCTTACACTTTCACTTCTTGCACTTTCACTTGAAAACATACAATCAATGTATTTTTTTGGACATATACAATTAGTGCTGTTTTCAGGAATTTTTATTTTCATTTGGTAGATACACTGAACATTGGTGGAATACAATAAAACACTTTGTTACAGTGTTTCTCAATCTCAGAAAGTTTTAAGATGTGTGGACTTCAACCTCCAGAAAAGTTGCTGAGATTGAGGTCCCCCCCCCCCCCCACGCCTTTTCTTAAAGTCTGCTTCAGTGGATTTCAACATTTCTTGGAATGAATAGGGCCAGAAGCATTTCCTGAAAGGCAGGTGGAGTAATTCTCAGAAAAACTTACCCTTGGATTTCTGCCTGAATATTTGTTTCTGCATATGATAAACCTATTCCATTAAGCATCACGAAATGGCCCAAATGTAATACAACTTTAGTGACTGTTTTTTAAGAGAGGCTAGTAAAGAAACTTCTAAATCATTCCAAAGAAAATATCTTTGCCCTGACACTTAAGTAATTTGCACGTCACACAAAAACTAGGTGACCTGGATTTGACTAGCAGCATTGTAATGTAATTAACCTCCTGGGCTATACCTGATATCCCAAAAGAAATGTGTAAAGTTTATTTGCAAAGGTTATGGATTTGGTTGAGTGATGTCATTGTGCGGCATACAGAACAGGAATCTACAGAACTCTTTCGCTGATATTTATGCAAGTATAAACGAACACATTCAAGCTTTAAGGAACAATGTTAAGCATAAGGCAGGCAAAGGTAATGTTTTGACATTTGTCAAAGTGATTGAACAAAACAACTCAGAAGTCTATTGAAATTGTACCTTTTCCTTGTTTTGTTTGTCTTTGATGGATAAAATAAATTTGAGCTTCTTAGTTGGATATTACTCGCTTGCAAAGATTAGCCATATGGATTTTCTTTCACATTTGAACTTTGTGGTATTGCACAACAGTTTTAAAGGCAGGTTTTTAGAACTGAATTTTTAAAAAATGCAAAAGGGGTTCCAACTGTACCACAGCTTGAAGAGGAAAAATGAGCACCTTCACCTCCTGGGGCTGCTGTCCTTAGAGGATAGGGCTCTTCCTGTTTCTCTCCCACCCCATGAAAGAAAAATATTAAAACTTTACTCTCACAACAAATGAGTTGTCAATCTCAATGGATGGATGTTTCATGTTTTTGTTTCTATAAGCTAGGGGTCTTCAAATTTGACAGATTTAAGTCTTGTGGACTTCAACCCCCAGAATTCCTCCTCCAGTCATGTTAGCTCAGGAATTCTGGGAGTTGAAGTCCACAAGTCTTAAACTTGCCAAGTTTGAAGACCCTTGCTATAAGCTTATAAGAGGTTGTAAATTCCTGCTTCTATTTCCTCTACTACCTCTGTTTCCAATCTACAGGGAGAAATTAGTAAAGCTAGTTTACTAATTAAATGAAGTTACCCTGACATGCTACTTCTTTTTCATACAAAGTTATAATGAGTTCAACATTGTAGCATAAGCTATTTTTTGTCTGTATATGTTTGTCTTAAAAAAAAACATTGTAGCGTAAGCTATTTTTTCTCCAGTGTAAACTTTCCTCAGAAAGTAAACAGCTGAACTTGATGTATTTGACGACATGCTGCCAAATATTATTAAGTAGAAATCACTATGTGAGGGCAATTTCATTTTCAGAATAGAATTTATCTGCATCTCTCTTACTCAGGGGTCCCCAAACTTGGCAACTTACTCAGGGGTCCCCAAACTTGGCAACTTTAAGACTCAGCTGGCTGGAGAATTCTGGGAGTTGAAGTCCACAAGTCCTAAAGTTGCCAAGTTTGGGGACCTCTGCCCTTACTGGACGTAGAATCACCCCTTTCTGTTGGTTGGAATGGCATGAGATGTAGCAAGACATAAAATCAGAGACGTCAGAGTGCGAAGGCTGTTAGCTTTATTGTCTACCAAAATTGTTTTCCAAAATTGTTTGATGACCAGAATTTGGCATTGTAAAAATTTTTAAGTGCTCAATCCATATAGGACCATTTTTATATGCAGTACTAATCTAACGTTATTTGGAAAATTCATATTCAGTTTATATAGCTTGGTTTCTTTGCTTTTTCAGTTGTGTTTTTGAACATGTTTGAACAGGAAAGATATTATTTAATATTTGTAACATCTGTTGTTGTTTTTTTGAATTTCAGTGGTTTGCAACTTCCTTAACTCTAGCCATAATACATTTCTTAATATTAAGTTCATCCCAATGTGTGTGATGATTATGAAAGTACTGTATTTCAGATCAGCTTTTTCCAGTTAACCTTTTGGAATTTGAGATATATAATTTCTAATCTGGAGGGTATATGGTTGAGAAGCTGATTCATATATCTACTATTATAAATTAAACAGAGATGTGTTTCTTTGTACTTCTAAAATAATACTCATTTCACAAGATGTCAAGAATTAATGCTAATTAGCAGGGCTGACTATCATATCCATCCTGCACTGAATGTGTTGCTCTATAGACCATTTGGAAACCATTTGTATCATTTGGAAATTAAAATAGCACCACTAATCAGAATCGGAAGATTGAGTGGTTGATCACATGTTATGTCCAAAGCCTGTACCACTCATGCCAACCAGACCTTGTTTAGGAGGCTCTTTAAATGGATATTTCAGACTGGAACCACTGGAAATATGAGCCATGCCAGTTTCTGAGAGGCATATCAATTAACACTTTTCACAGCATAGGATATTTAGTTTAAGGATCATAAATATTATCAATTTTCCTTGAGAGTCTTTAAGAGTTGATGTGTCTCTCCCAAAAGATATTCTTTTGAAATATGGTTTTGCTAAGTCCTGTTGAATTATGTGGAACTAAGAACTAAGTCAACATATGTAGCAATGTTGTGCTGCTTAGTTACACTATAACTAAAGTTTGAGCTTTAGGTCTTCCTTTTGGCGAAATCATAATAGAAAAACAATGCTAAGATTATTTATGGTGGTATCCACAAGCAGGGTCAAAAGAGGCAAGCTGTTCCTCACAGCATTACAATGAAAACTTTTTGCATGCATGTTGCTGAATTATATGATGTTTCCATAGAAAAATCTGGATTTCCTCAAGGCTCAGCTTGAAGTTTAGTATTTTGAGAAAGGATGTTTACCTGGTTTACTTAACCTTTAATAGAATTCCTAAATAATGGAAAGGTTTTAGCTTGCCTGGGCCACATTGAGTGAGCAGGAATTGTTTTAGTCCGCATATAAAATATATAACATTGTTAGTGTATATAAATCACATAATAATGTTAAAAGTTTATAATCTTGTGGGGCTGTATTACTGGGTGTCTAGGGCCACATGCAGCTCATGGGCCTTGGGTTGGACACGTTTGTCCTAAATAGTCTTCCTGCATTCATTTCCTTCTTCCGCACATCACCAATTTTGTTCTCTCTAGCTTAGTGTTTTCTTCCCTTCAGAACACAGCTTTTTTCTTACTCCATCTTGTCAATGTCTGTATTTAGAAGCAATGGTTAGAAACAATTAAGATAAAGACCATTTAATTTAATAAACTGGGTACATTTATTTTTCAAGACACTGGCTTCCGTGTGGCTTTTGGGAAATACATATATGCAATTAAATGTAATAAAAGACATTTTTATTGGTGGGGGGGTGGAATCTCCAGGATGTTTTTAACTGGAAATTGATTGAGAATAAAAAAAATGTACTCAAAAATCTGATGCAATGTCCACTTTTCTTATCTTTGCCCACTTTTCTTATCTTTTGTGCATTGGGCCAAATATCAAGTGTGCATTGCATCAGATTTTCAAGTGCATTTCTTGTTTATGTCAATATTTATTTTTGGAGTGGGAGGATCATCTTAATTTAGAGATTTCCTTCTCCACAACCCACATCTCAAACACACCAACAACAGCCAAGCCTCCTACAACTGGCCCCAATCCATTGGGTACACAACCTCTGGTGATCACAGAAAATGAAGTGCAAGATCTATTACACCGACAAAAGCCAGGAAAAGCACCAGGGCCAGACAAGATAATTCCTTCTTGCTTAAAAGTCTGTGCTGACCAATTGGCCCCCATCTTCACCTGAATCTTCAATAGATCACTAGAGATGTGCTATGTTCCTTCCTGCTTCAAATGTTCTACCATCACCCCAGTGCCAAAGAAGCCCTCCATCAAGGAACTGAATGACTACAGACCAGTTGCTCTAACATCTGTAGTTATGAAAATCTTTGAAAGGCTTGTGTTGTCCCACCTGAAAACCATCACAGATCCACTGTTAGATCCCATGCAGTTTGCATACTGAGCAAATAGATCGACAGATGATGCTGTTAACATGGCTCTGCATTACATCCTACAACACCTTGAATCTCCAAATACCTACGCAAGGGTCCTCTTTGTAGACTTCAGTTCAGCATTCAAAATACCATCATTCCAGACACTCTTCTAAGTAAATTAAACCAACTAGCGGTACCTGAACACACTTGTAAGTGGATCATAAGTTTCCTAACAGACAGGAAGCAGCAGGTGAAGCTAGGCAGAATCACATCCGATACCTGTACAATCAGCACAGGGGCTCCCCAAGGCTGTGTGCTTTCTTCACTTCTCTTCTCCCTATATACCAATGACTGCATCTCAAATGATCCATCTGTTAAAATACTGAAGTTTGCTGATGACACAATAGTGATTGGTCTCATTCAAGACAATGACGAATCTGCATACAGACAGGACGTTATACAACTTGCCTCTTGGTGTAACAGAACAGTCTGAAACTAAACACACTCAAAACCGTAGAAATGGTGGTAGACTTTAGAAGAAACCCTCCCATACTACCTCTTACGATACTAGACAACACAGTATCAACAGTAGAGACCTTCAAATTTCTAGGTTCTACTATATCACATGACCTAAAATGGACACCCAACATCAGAAAAGCACAACAAAGAATGTTCTTTCTGTGCCAACTCACAAAGCTCCAACTGCCCAAGGAGCTGCTGATACAGTTCTACAGAGGAATTATGGAGTCTGTCATCTGCACCTCTATAACTGTCTGGTTTGGTTCTGCAACGCAACAGGACAGACACAGACTTCACAGGATAATTAGGACTGCAGAAAAAAACAATTACTACCCACCTGCCTTCAATCGAGGACCTGTATACTGCACAAGTCAAAAAGAGGGCTGTGAAAATATTTACAGACCCCTCACATCCCGGACATAAACTGTTTCAACTCCTTCCCTCACAACGATGCTATAGAGCACTGCACACCAGAACAACTAGACACAAGAACATTTTTTCCCCAAATGCCATCACTTTGCTAAACAAATAATTCCGTCAACACCGTTCAACTATTACAAAGTCTGCACTACTATTGCTGTTAATCTTCTCATCACTCCTTATCACCCATCCCCTCCCACTTATGATTGTAGGACTGTAACTTTGTCGCTTGTATCCTTATATTGACTGTTTCCTAGTATGATATGATTGCTAATTGTACCCTATGACTTTCATTAAGTGTTGTACGTTATGATTCTTGATTCTTAACGAATATATCTTTTCTTTTATGTATACTGAGATATTTACACCAAGACAAATTCCTTGTGTATCCAATCACACTTGGCCAATAAAGTATTCTATTCTATTCTATTTTGGGTAATGCAGTATTTTCTCACCAATGGATCTGATATTTTGCCCCTGTTGAGAGATTATGGTGCCTCTTTTTATTATATTTAAATGGCAACAATTGAAACTAGCCTTGTTAAACTAGCTCTGTTAAAATTTTACTGATGAAAGCTTTAATGGATTGAGGGTAATAGAAAAGTTGCTTTTAGCGCATCCTTGCAGAGATTCTGTTTGAAACCAATGGCATCCCATCATGTTCAGTAACCTATCTATCATCATCTTCATTTTATTTCTTCAAGCCTAACAGTTTCATTCAAACTTGCACTTTGCCTTGTCAAACCACCAAGAACTTCATAATGTTGCCATCGAGGGTAGAATGACACCACCTGTTTATCTGCCTATTCATTTTTAGAATTTCTTCAGTTAAAGACATGTGTAGAGTTCCTTCAGTTAAACGTGATGTGGATAGAAATCAGTGACTATACCTCAAAAAAAAAAAATTTCCCAGAGCATGAAATCAGTTATGGGTCATTGATATGGTACAGTTGTTATATTGGCAGCCTTAACCAACTTGGGCCTTTCAGAGGCATTAAACTACAAACTGTCATTTTCTTCCAACCATCATGTACAGAAAGTGGTTAGGCTGCAAAAATAAAGGCAGCATCAGTAGTTATGGGCATGTAATGGTGTGCTTCCTTTCTTTGCTACGTGAGCTTCCCAGATTACCAGCAGGTTGATGGGTGCAGTTCAAGATATTGGTCGTCTCCTAGAAAGACCTACATAGCACAAGGCTTGGATGTTTGAGGGACTATTTCTCTGTCCAATAAGATTTGGCATAAACTCTGGGCCCCATCCATCAAGTAGTGTCATCTGAATGGGATGTAGAAGGTGTGTTATGGAACAAAATTCCCCTAGAGTTTCAAATATCCCCAATAGCATTTTTCTATAAATGCACCTTGAACACCATTTTTTATCAGCTTGTGGGCTCAGATAAGGTATAGACTCCCTACATGAGGGGTTTATAGTTTTTTCATCTTTCTTTTTCTGTTTGTATTTGTGGTGCTGTACTTTTGTTTTTGATTTTTGTAAGCAAAGAGTCATTGTTAAATTGAGTGGTATTAGTAAAGTAATACATAAATAAATATAAGAGGTGTAATTTACTATATTTGGAAGACTGCCTTGAAAAATTTCCTGAAAAATGATATACCAGCTGGAAACTTTTTCACTTTTTAAGCATAATTATGAAAATAAAAAATCCAGTTTGTGTACATTTGACTAGAGATACTTTTTATTATCATAACCTATGCCAAGAATCTGTATTAATTTCAAACCTTTTTATATTGTATGATTCAAAAAAATATTAGGTTATGTGCAGGAGTAATCGTATCATATCAATATAAAATATAAGTTTGCTATTTTTTAAAAAAAATGCAGAGCATCAACAAAATATTGTGTTGTGATGCCTTATTTCCAAAGAATTGGAAATATTGGATCACTGGCATGCCACATAATGAATTGCTCCTAAAGCCTGAATTAGACTGTTTCTTCACTGCACATCAGGAAACGTATGCGTCTGTCATCCAGAGATAGTTGCATAAGTGTTGCATTTATGTTTCTGCAAATGTATTGCTCTGTTTCGGGGGCACTCACAACATACACACCTCTGCACAGTGCACCATTGGGGTTTGGAAGGTGTGCACATTGGCCCATCTGCAGCCATCTGCAACCTACGTTTACAAATCAACTCCTTCATAGCATAGGTATACAACGTAACCTATGCACAATAGGGAACAACTCCAAATCAAACTTTAATCTTTCTTCACATTGCAATAAATATATTTTTAAATATCTTGTTTGAAAAAAATGGGAAACTTGGAAAATGCATTTGTTAATAAGGCTATCCCTTTAATAGAAATTCCAAGAGGGAGCCTTGTGCTTTGCTAAAAATTAGCAATGTGATATTGAATCCTTAGATTCAAAACTCAAAAAATAAATCATAAATTATATTAATTTTGAATTTGATTTAAATTTAGAGCATACAACAAGACTGATTACAGAGAGAAGACATTATATTATAATGTAATTGCTTTATGTATTGAATAAATAAGAACTTGGTGCTCTCCATATAAATCAGAAAACCATGATTTATGCATGGATGCCAAGGTCTGAATGTGTGGGTTATATTTATTGAGTGGGTGTCCTATTTATATATATGGTATTGGGTGTCCTATATATATATATATATATGGTATTGGGTGTCTTATTTATATATATGGTATTGGGTGTCCTATTTATATATATGGTATTGGGTGTCCTATTTATATATATGGTATTGGGTGTCCTATTTATATATATGGTATTGGGTGTCCTATTTGTATATATTTCATAAACATTAGCCAAGAGATGTATATAGTAAATCTATTGAATGTATTCCCATATTTGACAGAGGGGAGCTTTATTCTAGACTATATAATAAGCCCTGGTAATATAAATGCTGACATTGAAGCTGTTGATTTGCTTTGTTTGAATCATGTTGAGTGTGAAAAGAGGAAAGAAGCAGAAATTCTGTCCAGAGTAAATAAAATACCTAAACTCTGTATAATGGGGGAAACCCCACCTGGCTTCATCTGTTGTCTTTCAGAACCCCTGAATCAATTTGATCATGGTGACATTTCAGGCTGCCAGGGTTAGAAGAAGGGAACAATTTGCTCCCCACACCTATTTCTGCCATTAAAATTGGCCAACATATTTTTTCATTGTTGCATCCTTTCGATGATATTCTTCTGTGGTCCCCAAGCCCGAATGTTGCCCTAAATTGCATCTTGTGTAATACAACTTCTGTAATGCATGTTGAAAAATTTGTTTTAGATTCTCATTAAACAATAGTCCCCAACCTTTCTAGCACCAGGGACTGGTTTTGTGCAATACAATTTTTCCACGGACCTGGGTGGGGCGGGGAATCATTTCACACACAACCTGGACCCCGTGCATACACAGATGAAACTTCACTTGCTCGTCCAGCTTGGGCACAGCCCAGTTCCTAACAAGCCACAGCCCAGTACTTCCCAGAGGTTGGGGGTCCCTGCTCTAAAAATATATGATGGGGCAGAACCAAATATCGTCCCTCATTGTCTTATTTTGCAGAGGGACAATGATCCATGAAAGCTTTCTACCTGGGGGGAACAATAAGAATATAAAATTCAGTTTATTTATGGACAGGCTAAACTAAACACAGTTTTCTATTCATATTCTTGGAAACTTTCATTGTTCACATCACTTGACTGCAAAAAAATAATAATTCTATTTTTAATCTGTTTATCCTGTCCTTAATTTATTGGTCCATTCTGCTCTTTGTATAATGCCTAAAAGTTTACAAGCTATGGCAAAAACTCCTTCCTTCCAGCCTAGTTGCTCAGGAAATTTGGGTGATTCAAAGTTTCCAATTTATGATTCATTTGATTTGGCAATCTAGTATTTTTCACATTTTCTTAAACATCAAGATTTGAATATTGCTATTTCTTTGGAAGTTTTTCCAAGGTCAGTTATAGTCACTTTAAGTATATTCAGTGAGTTCTGAGGTGAGGTCAAGACAAGCAATGTCTGTGAGTCTTATAACACTTGGTCCCATCAGGAAAGATTTTCTTTTCTAGATAGTGTGGTTAAAAAGTAAAAATGATTGTGGAAATGTCTGATACTCCCTAGCTGCATTGAAGGTGACTGCTGTGTAAAGGCACCACAGAGTACTAATTAAAATACAGTTTTCTCCTTGAAATGTAATTTGATCCATTCCTTTGCTGTTCTGATAAGGCTAATATTTGTCTCTAGCCTGTTTTTAGGGATTTGAAGTGATACTATCATCTCTGAAGGTTACTAAATAATAGAATTATGACTCTATTCTCCTCTCTCCTGTCCCATTTATCTGTTTCATATGCTGAAAAGGATATTTTGCATACAGTGACAAGTATTCTATTTTCTTGTGCGAAATTTTATAACAGGTAATAGACCTTGAGCAAGCAGTGATGTTAGAGAAATGCACTTGAAGAATCGTTGTTGTTAATATTTCTATTGTGAGAAAGCCATCATAATTCTCCTTGATACTTGATTATTATTTTTTTTGCTATTTTTTCCTTGGTAATACTACATCTTAGTGGTTTAGGGTTTGCTTGTCCTTTCAATTACTACTGGAATCTTAAGGTCTCCTATTCAAGATAATAATGAAAAGATGGCTCATCTAGTCTTTCAGCCATTTTCATTTGTCTTTCAGCAGGTATGAATACACACCTTTTGTGTGTTTGCCTTTCCTTCTCATATGTCTCTAAATGTCAAGGGCTGCAAAGCAGTCTGTTGATTAACCTCAATATCCAAATCTTGCCACCCAACTGGAATTCTTTCATGTATCAGAAACAGAAATTATGTCATCTATGGTGTGCCTGTGTTTCATGTGTCTTTAGCCTCTTTTTGGAGGATTCTTCTGAGTAGTGGGGATGAGCTGTTATTTAACCCATTGTCCTTTGAATACTGAAAGCAAATTTATGCAGAAAGAAGTTTCTCAAACCTGCAGTTTATAGCTGGTCTTTTTAGATTTTTGATCCAGCCTGCACTGACCATTCTCATGGAGGAAAGTGGTTCTACCCTGTATTTAGAAAAGGTGTATTTGGATTTGTCTAAAAGCTAAAACTGGAAATACCTGCAATTCAACACGCTTTCACCATTACTGAACTAAAACCCTTTTCCTAAACTTCAAATGGAGAGTTGAAAGATGCAAGCACATATGTGAGGTGCCTTACTTTTTACATCAATATCTGCTCATCCTGCAGTTGGTTGAGATTTTTGATATAGATGTTCTCTGTCTTTATGCTCTCTATAGTTTTCAGTGAAACCATGCTAGAAAGATATTTCTAATCTAACTTTTTAACTACCTATAGTACTTATAGTACTATAGTACGTTTGACTACCTATAGTAAGTTAAAGACTACCTATAATCCCAGCCCTCTTAAGGTCTTTCTAAATATTTGTGCTTTTTAAAATAAAAAAAAAAAACACTGTGAGCTCTTGCTAGTCTTTTGGTTGCAACAGGAGATGAATGATCAGTTTGTCACCTAAGCCTGATATAGCGGGCTGGAGAGAAAAAATGATTGACCAAGTCAACCAGCCAATTTTCATCCCTATGGTAGGACTAAAACTCACAGTCTCCTGGTTTCTAAGCTGGTACTTTAACTGCATGACCAGATTGGCTTTTATCAATGTAATGTACAAAATAAAAAGGATGGAAAAATCTGGCAAGATCCTATACACCAGGGGTCCCCGTCCCCCGGTCTGTGGACCAGCACTGGTCTGCAGCATGCCAGAAACCAGCCACGCAAACAAGTGATGCACCATCCACGGGATGCAGGCAGCATGGAAAACCATGCCCCCTGCAGAAACACCTCTCCCCGGAACTGGTCTCTGATACCCAAAAGGTTGGGGGCCACTGCTATACACATTATTAAGTCAGTATGAAGAAATTTATCTTCTAATTCTGTTCACACCCCTATTTTGATCCATTTTAATATAGGTGTATAAATTCATTGATTAAAAAGTATTAATGTCTATGTGTGAAGTATGTAAATAGCCCAAAACAATTCTGTTCAATCCAATTCAATCAGATGACTTAATTTGACTTACTGATTTGATTTGGAAAACCAACTTCGTTTAAAATATAAAATCAAATTGCCTTTTAATTTAAGCTTTTAAAAGTTGTATGGCCCTATTAAAATAGCTAATATAGTAAGCTTTAATTCATTTTTAAAAGTGTACAATTAATGTAATTTAAAAAATTGTCAAACTATTAAAAACTATTTAAACTATTCTATTTTAATGTATTCTTACATTTAAATATTTTCACAAAATAAATTCTGATTGCCTCCAGCTGTAAATCTGCAAGGTAGCGCATATATTATGATTATACTAATTTTGATCATGTGACCATAGGGATAAGCAATGGTGTTAACTCATAAGTCACTTTTTCGAGTACCATTGTAACTTTGAACGGTCACTATTGTAAGTGAAGGACTACCTATACAGATTTGCAAAAGAAGGGACAATACATCCCCACTATCTACTTCTGATTTCGGAAGCAGATTATGAATAAAAATTCTATGCAGTTAAATAGAATATGAGTGAAATGATAGTATTTAGAGCCTAGACTAGAAGTATAGAACCAGGATATTCAAAGGAAATTGCAAGCCCTTTGAATGAAGCTACCTACCTCCTAATGAAAATTTAACATTATCTCTGGGACATGCCAAAGCTGATAGCCAACTATAATACTTTACAGTGCTTTAAGGTTTTGAATACTTTTTAGTAGCAGCCTGTACTGTGAGGTAGTCATCTTACATGGGGAAAAAGGAATTTGTGATAATGATCATATTACCTGCTTCCATGAAAAGAAGCTGTTGGTATGCAAGCCAACACTATGCAAATAAAGACAAGTCATTCTATAATATGAGTTTTGGACAAGGAGAAACCAAGAATGGAAATGCAATTAACAACAACAATAACAAAAGAAAGTTGAAATTTTTCGTTGGTGTTTGAGGTAAGCATTCAGAATTGAGAGGAATATGAAGAAGAAAAAATCTAACAATTATCATTTTTTATGGGATCCTGTGCCTAAGCCTGTTATAATGGGATGACTCACATCCCGGTCAGCACTTCTTCACTCTCCTACCATTGGGTAGGAGATATAGAAGCATAGCCAGCCACACCAACAGGCTGAAGAACAGTTTCTACCCGTGGGCTGTCACACTTCTGAACAGAAAATAACTTCATGTCAACATTGTATGATAGACTTGTGGGGCCGGCACATTGTGCAACAACGTCACATAGTGTAATAAGATTGGGACTGGGTTAAGGACTTCTGTCCTCACTGTGAGTTGTGTTGGGGGGGGTGCACAAAAGGAGGCTCAGCCAATCTCATTGTACACATGTTATCCTCTGACAATAAAGGTAATAATACCCTGTTTCTCCAACAATACGGCCTCCCCCAGTAGGAAGTCCCAGCATGTTTTATAGGCATGAAATGAAATTAAGCCCCTCCCCCCAAATTAAGGCCTATATTAAAACATGCGAAATGGGGGGAATGGTGGGGGGGGCTTGCCGTTAGGAAGTAATTTTGTTGCACACCCAGATATGGTGCTGCCTGCATTGACCCCGATACGAAGTGCCCCACCAACGCCGAGGTCAACATCCAAGCCGTCGCCGCCTGCCCGAAGATGCAAGGGGGGGAATTAAGTCACCCCCAAAAAGACGGCCTAGTCATTTTTTCGGGGCTCAAAAAAAAATAAGACCCAGCCTTATTATATGAGAAACACGGTATAAGTTAGAGGTAGAGATGATATTCACGTCGTTGAAATATGAAATATTTGTTTTAAAGGAGTGATAAATTACTTACCTTTTATTTTTATCCTTAATGTAATAGGAATTTATCATGCTGTCTTTTATAAATTTGTTGAACTTTTGTTGATTTCATGATTGACCTTTTGATTTTGCCAGCGTTTTTAAAAAAAATTCTGGGGAAATGCAAATCCTTTTGTGAAGGATTTTGTCATGACATCAAAACTTGGCACAAATATGGGTGTTAAGAAAACAAATTGTTCCCTGGAGAAACTATTCTATAAGGTAGCTATGCTTTTATATGCAGTTGCCTGGTAGATTAAGTGATTTAGTTTAGTTTGGCCTTAGGCAAAACGTTTCAGGATAATTTCAAAGATCCTGGTTTCTGACATAACATTAGGAAAATACGGGGTGGATTTTGCCGTTTTGGCTTTCTTATCAGTTGCCTTAGCTATTTCCATTGTACCTTGCACATTTAAAATAAAACACTATTCATATATACATAATCTATAGAGAAGACCCAAATCTTGATTGTGTGATTGTGTGTGTATGTATGTATGTGTATATGCATGTATATGTATACATGCATACACACACACACACACACACACATTTTTCTGTCTCTCATGGTGATGCTTAATTTTGACAGCTAATTTTCGCTATTCTAGAATTGTTTTGTCTTGAATTTCAACAAATTGTTGATTTATACAAATCACTGAAAATATAATAGGGAGAATGATCATGCACGTCCTATTCATTTCTGATGTGATAATATCTGACTGTGGCTTTTGTTGAAAGAAATGATGCTGATGCAGAAACAGCATCATTATTCCCAAAAGAGGGCCACTGAGAAGGCATGAATGAGGTCCTATACAGTGACATTTTTTTTTCAATGAGTAGACCTGGAGTACCCATATTGGAGGGATAGGCAGATACAAAAGGGAGCAGATAGTTTTGCAAAAAACCCAGTCCCATGCCATATTTATTTATTATTAAATTTCTATGCCACCCATTTTGCTAAAGCAAGTAGATGACATAATCATATAATTAAAATGCCATATGAAACATTAAAATGTTAAAATAATAAAAACCATACAGTTACAAGTTCAGATAAAAATTGATTAACCGCAATGGAACAGAAAGGAACAAAGTGTGCATGGGGAGGAGATGGGGCTCTGACTAATCCAATTACCACCTCCAAGATGCCATTCCCCCCATTGGGGTCCCAGGCCAGCTGGCAGAGCTAGGTCTTCAAGCCCTTTCAAAAGTCAGAAGAGTAGATGCGGATCTCACCTCGGGCAGGATTTTCCAAAGGGTGGGTGCCACAGCAGAAAAGGCCCTTCTCTTGGATCCTGCCAGCTGAAATTCTTATTATTATCACATTGAATTGCATGCTAATCAGCCTGTGAGGGATCACTGCAGCTGTAAAGTAGAGGTTCACAAGGATAAGGAGGAATGCCCATAACTATCTGTATCTCTAATTGAAGCTTTTGTATAGTTTTCAAGGACAGTCTCATGCTGTTTATGTTGCAGTAATCCATGGCATTGGGAGGTAGTTAAAGCATAAGTGACCATGAGTCACCCCATTCCTGCCTAGGAACAGGTGCTGTTGGTACACCCGATGAAGTTATGCAAAGCAGAAATGTTACATGTTCTTCCAGCAGGAGCTATGAATCCATGAAGACTCCTAAATTGCACACATCAATCCAAATTGATCTGTGCTGCTCCACTCAGAGACCAAGATGGACATTCTCCAATTCCTAGATCCTTCAGGCCCCAAACCCACAGCCACTCAGTCTTGCAAGTGTTGATCCTAAGCATGGTCCTCCCAACCAGCCCCTCTAGTCTCCAGACAGAGGGTCTAAAACTTGACAGATGTACAATTAGGTACCATCAGTATAGTCAAGCTACTGCACGCTATGCTGATGGTTGATCCCTTCATGCATACATTAAAAAAGAAGAAGAAAGTTGGTAAAAATTATCTGAGGGACTGTCTCTTGCCAGTCACATCTACCCGACCCATCAGAGTGGGAAGTTAGAGAATGTTGCGGGTCCCATCCCTGAAGGAGATATACCTGGAAGAAGAAGAAGGGCCTACTCCGTGGTGGCTCCTTCTATCTGAAACATCATTCCTCCAGAGATTAGAATGGCCCCCACTCTAATACTCTTCTGGAAGGCACTGAAGACCTGGTTCTGCCAGTGGACCTGGGGAACCCAGAGCGGGATGGAGCCCTTTAAATGGCTTGTGTGATCTGATGTCATCGGGGTGGGGGAGTGGGAGTTGAGGGAGTGATTTGGATTTTGTTATATTGTACTATATTTATTTGATTCTTTGTGTTAGTTTTTATTGTTTTAAATGTGGTTTTATATTCTGTAAGCCGCCTTGAGTCTCCATGGGCAAATACACATCAGTATAAATTTAATAAACAAACAAACCTGTGTGGCACCTCAATACCATCTGAAACCAGCCTTGGAGGAAGAGGGAGAATCACTAAAAAACAGCACCCCCCCACAACCTAATAAATTAGTTCATACCATGGTTGAAAGTCCTGTCAAGTCAAGGAGAGCAGGGATGGATGCACCCCATCCTGAGCCTGCCACAGGTCATTCACAAAGTGGCTAATGTCTTCAGTACTGTATTCAGCCTAAAACCTGACTAGAAGTTGTCTAAATAAGCCCAGGACTCTTGAAGCTGTAAGTCAGGGAGGGTTTGTTGAAGAGGCAGAAAGTTCTGCTCCCTCTATCAGAGCTGATGGAACTGCCCCTTCTCACAGGGATGCACATGCTATGGCATGGATGCGTTCACAACCCTCTACCTAGAGAGCTCAACCAACTAGGAGGTGCATGGATCTAAAACACAGATTGTTATACCCACAGAACCAACCACCCTCAAGGCTAACAGAATCAAACTCATCCCAGTTGGTATCTCAAAGTCAAGCCTGAATCACCTCTAGAGGGCTAGCTCAGCTGCCTAACTTATCCCTAGCACAATCAAGTTCTCAATTGCTTTCTTGGAGTTAGATGCCAAAACAAGTGGAGTTTGGTATAATCAATTGGGAGGTGGAGGGGTGGAGGTTTCTGGGGTATTTAGATTATTGATTTTTAATGCTGTGCACCACTCACCATATGTGAATTGGGCAGCCATATAAATCTATTTAATAAATAATAAAGTCAACATTCTAATATCAACATTCTTTAATCATACTATCACCTTTATGGGATTCTCCCACCCTGCCTTGCAGTTTGCATAAATATTAATTAACCAGAGGATAAGAGGGAGCCCTTAGGAACAGCACAGAGCCACCTTTTTATGTGATGAGCACCATCTTGTGGAAATAGATCAGTAGGAAGATTAGGTCATTGAAAAGCAGTCCTCTCAAGACCCAGACCTGTTCTCTATGAATCATAGAGCCCTGGTGGTACACTTATTTACAAAACGTCAATATGCGTTTCCATTATTTCATATGTTTCATCACTGGGTGGGAGGCAACTAAATTTAATAAAATTAAAATAAATATGTCTAGGACAGGGGTCTCAAACTCAATTTACCTGGGGGCTGCTGGAGGCAGAGTCTGGGTGAGGCTGGGCCGCATAAGGGATTCCACAAAAACGTTAAAAAAATATCCACAAATGTCATCAACAGTTAATGATTTCTCCAATACATGAACTGTCCTGAACACATGAATGGAACATTGAATGAAGATCATGAACAGTTCCTCAGAACATGGTTTCTCCAGCTTACTCCTTGCTGCCAGAGACTTGACAACGCTTCCTCTCACATATCTGAGCCACATTTGGCTTGAGAGAGGAGGCACTTGAGACCCTCAGTATGGCTTGAAGATGATCATCAGTAAGTCTGGACCTGTACTTGGACTTGTTAAAGTTCAGGGTGGAGAAGAAGCCACGACGAGGAACGGCGGGCGGGACTTCCTTCAGAGGTCCATTCCCCCTGCGGGCCGCACTAATATTATACTTTCATATCACGGTGGGGGCCACAGGATATCGTCCTGCAGACCGCAATTGGTCTGCTGGCCACGAGTTTGAGACCCCTGGTCTAGGAGAACCATCTCCATTGCAATGACTAGTTTGCCTTTCAAAAGGAGATTTAAGACTTGATAGGGCAAGCTTAGATGCCGGAATACCTTCAAAGGTACAGTTTTCCTCAAGCTTATGGGCTCCAAATGTTACAGAAATAATAGCAATAAGCCTTGCTTTTGTTCAGAAGGATTGCTGAACGAGGCTTATAGTCTGATAAATGACATACACTGGCAACTGTCTCTAATTTGTTAAATGGCACGACTGTGGAATAATTTGATAACAGATATAATTGTAAAGTGGAGATACTTGTGTTATGTTTAAGCATACTCTGTCTATTTAAGCTCATGCTTTTAAAATAATAGTTTGATAATTTGATACAGTAGAATAATTTGATAACTGATATACAGGTAGTCCTCTATTTACAACAGTTCATTTACTGATCGTTTGAAGTTACAACATCACTGAAAAAAAAGGGACTCATGACCGTTTTTCACACTTATACAACCGTTGCAGCATCCCCATGGTCATGGAATCAAAATCCAGACTCTTGGCAACTGACTCATATTTATGACAGTTGCAGTATCCCTGGATCACATGATCACCTTTTGTGACCTTCTGGCAAACAAA